>NC_090372.1:172434722-172556579 GCF_036365525.1 Heterodontus francisci | reverse complement strand
TGAGGGAGTGTGAGGAGAGAGTGCCAGAGAGAGAGGGACTGTGAGGAGAGAGTGGCAAAGAGAGAGGGAGTATGAGGAGAGAGTGGAAGAGAGAGAGGGAGTGTGAGGGAAGAGTGGCAAAGGGAGAGGGAGTGTGAGGAGAGAGTGGCAAAAAGAGAGAGAGAGTGAGGAGAGAGTGGGAGTGCGCAACTGAGGAGAGTGGGAAAGTGAGAGGGAATGTGGAGAGAGTAGGAGAGAGAGAGAGTGGGAAAGTGAGAGGGAGTGAGGAGAGAGTGGGAGAGAGAGAGTGTGTGTGAGGGAAGAGTGGCAAAGGGAGAGGGAGTGGTGAGGAGAGAGTGGCAAAAAGAGAGGGAGGGTGAGGAGAGAGTGAGAGAGAGAGAGAGTGGGAAAGTGAGAGGGAGCGTGAGGAGGGAGTGGGGGAGAGAGAGAGTGGAGTGTGAGGAGAGAGTGGGAAAGAGAGAGGGAGTGTGAGGAAAGAGCAAGGGAGTGTGAGGAGGGAATGGGAGAGAGAGAGGGACTGTGAGGAGAGAGTGGGAAAAAGAGGAGTGTGAGGAGAGAGTGGCAAAGAGAGAGGGTGTGAGGAGAGAGTGGGAGAGAGATGGAGTGTGAGGAGAGAGTGGCAAAGAGAGTGGGAGAGAGAGGAGAGAATGGGAGAGAGGGAGTGTGAGGAGAGAGGGAGTGTGAGGAGAGAGTGGCAAAGAGAGAGGGGGTGTGAGGAGAAAGTGGCAGAAAGAGAGGGAGTGTGAGGAGAGAGTGGGAGCGGTCAACTGTGAGGAGAGAGTGGAAAAGAGACAGGAAGTGCGAGGAGAAAGTGGGAAAGAGAGAGTGAGTGTGAGGAGAGAGGGAAAGAGATGAGCGAGTGTGAGGAAAGAGTGGGAGAGAGAGAGGGAGTCTGAGGAGAGAGTAAGAAAGAGAGAGGGAGTGTGAGGAGAGACTGGGAGCAGGCAACTGTGAGGAGAGAGTGGGAAAGCGAGAGGGAGTGTGAGGAGAGAGTCGTAAAGTGAGTGGGAGAGAGGGAGTGTGAGGTAAGAGTGGGAGAGAGAGAGGGGTGTGAGGAGAGAGAGAGGGAGGGTGAGGAGAGAGTGGGAAAGAGAGAGGGAGTGTGAGGAGAGAGTTGGGAAAGAGAGAGGGAGTGTGAGGAGAGAGTGGGAAAGAGAGAGGGAGTGTGAGGAGAGAGTGGGAAAGAGAGAGGGTGTGAGGAGAGAGAGGGTGAGGAGAGAATGGCAAAGAGAAAGAGAGTGGGAGAGATGGGAGAGAGAGGGTGAGGAGAGAATGGGAGAGAGGGGAGTGTGAGGAGAGTGGCAAAGAGAGAGGGGGTGTGAGGAGAAAGTGGCAGAAAGAGGGAGTGTGAGGAGAGAGTGGCAAAGAGAGAGGGAGTGTGAGGAGAGAGAGGGAGTGTGAGGAGAGAGAGGAGTGGTGAGGGGAGAGTGACAAAGGGAGTGTGAGGAGAGAGTGTGAGGGGGAGAGAGGGAGTGTGAAGAGGGTGTGAGGAGAGTGAGGGAGTGTAAGGAGAGAGTGCCAGAGAGAGAGGGACTGTGAGGAGAGAGTGGCAAAGAGAGAGGGAGTGTGAGGAGAGAGTGGGAGAGAGAGAGAGAGAGGGAGTGTGAGGAGAGAGTGGGAGAGAGACAGGAAGTGCGAGGAGAAAGTGGGAAAGAGAGAGTGAGTGTGAGGAGAGAGTAAGAAAGAGATAGGGAGTGTGAGGAGAGACTGGGAGCAGGCAACTGTGAGGAGAGAGTGGGAAAGCGAGAGGGAGTGTGAGGAGAGAGTCGTAAAGTGAGTGGGAGAGAGGGAGTGTGAGGTAAGAGTGGGAGAGAGAGAGGGAGTGTGAGGAGAGAGAGTGGGAAGAGAGAGGGAGAGAGTGGGAAAGAGAGAGTGAGAGAGAGAGAGATGGAGTGTGAGGAGAGAGTGAGAGAGAGAGAGATGGAGTGTGAGGAGAGAGTGGCAGAGACAGGGACTGTGAGTACAGTGGCAAAGGGAGAGGGAGTAGTGAGGAGGGAATGGGAGAGAAAGAGACTGTGAGGAGAGAGAGGGTGAGGAGAGAATGGCAAAGAGAGAGAGAGTGGGAGAGATGGGAGAGAGAGGGTGAGGAGAGAATGGGAGAGAGAGGGAGTGTGAGGAGAGTGGCAAAGAGAGAGGGGGTGTGAGGAGAAAGTGGCAGAAAGAGGAGTGTGAGGAGAGAGTGGCAAAGAGAGAGGAGTGTGAGGAGAGAGAGGGAGTGTGAGGAGAGAATGGAGAAGAGAGGGAGTGTGAGGGGAGAGTGACAAAGGGAGTGTGAGGAGAGAGTGTGAGGGGGAGAGAGGGAGTGTGAAGAGGGTGTGAGGAGAGTGTGGCAGAGTGAGGGAGTGTGAGGAGAGAGTGCCAGAGAGAGAGGGACTGTGAGGAGAGAGTGGCAAGAGAGAGGGAGTATGAGGAGAGAGTGGAAGAGAGAGAGGGAGTGTGTGGGAAGAGTGGCAAGGGAGAGGGAGTGTGAGGAGAGAGAGAGGGAGGGTGAGGAGAGAGTGGGAAAGAGAGAGGGAGGGTGAGGAGAGAGTGAGAGAGAGAGAGAGTGGGAAAGTGAGAGGGAGAGTGAGGAGGGAGTGGGGGAGAGAGAGAGTGAGTGTGAGGAGAGAGTGGAAAGAGAGAGGGAGTGTGAGGAAAGAGCAAGGGAGTGTGAGGAGGGAATGGGAGAGAGAGAGGGACTGTGAGGAGAGTGTGGGAAAAAGAGGAGTGTGAGGAGAGAGTGGCAAAGAGAGAGGGTGTGAGGAGAGAGTGGGAGAGAGATGGAGTGTGAGGAGAGAGTGGCAAAGAGAGTGGGAGAGAGAGGAGAGAATGGGAGAGAGGGAGTGTGAGGAGAGAGAGGGAGTGTGAGGAGAGAATGGGAGAGAGAGGGAGTGTGAGGAGAGTGACAAAGGGAGTGTGAGGAGAGAGTGTGAGGGGGAGAGAGGGAGTGTGAAGAGGGTGTGAGGAGAGTGAGGGAGTGTAAGGAGAGAGTGCCAGAGAGAGAGGGACTTTGAGGAGAGAGTGGCAAAGAGAGAGGGAGTGTGAGGAGAGAGTGGGAGAGAGAAAGGGAGTGAGAGAGAGACAGAGGGGGCGTGAGGAGAGAGAGACAGAGGGGGCGTGAGGAGAGAGAGACAGAGGGGGCGTGAGGAGAGAGAGACAGAGGGGGCGTGAGGAGAGAGAGACAGAGGGGGCGTGAGGAGAGAGAGACAGAGGGGGCGTGAGGAGAGAGTGGGAGAGAGAGACAGAGGGGGCGTGAGGAGAGAGTGGAAAGAGAGAGGGGGCGTGAAGGAGAGAGAGGGGCGTGAGGAGAGAGTGGGAAAGAGAGAGGGGGCGTGAGGAGAGAGTGGGAAAGAGAGATGGAGCGTGAGGAGAGAGTGGGAAAGAGAGAGGGAGCGTGAGGAGAGAGTGGGAAAGAGAGAGGGAGCGTGAGGAGAGAGTGGGAAAGAGAGAGGGAGCGTGAGGAGAGAGTGGGAAAGAGAGAGGGAGCGTGAGGAGAGAGTGGGAAAGAGAGAGGGAGCGTGAGGAGAGAGTGGGAAAGAGAGAGGGAGCGTGAGGAGAGAGTGGGAAAGAGAGAGGGTGCGTGAGGAGAGAGTGGGAAAGGAGAGGGAGCGTGAGGAGAGAGTGGGAAAGAGAGAGGGAGCGTGAGGAGAGAGTGGGAAAGAGAGAGGGAGCGTGAGGAGAGAGTGGGAAAGAGAGAGGGAGCGTGAGGAGAGAGTGGAAAGAGAGAGGGAGCGTGAGGAGAGAGTGGGAAAGAGAGAGGGAGCGTGAGGAGAGAGTGGGAAAGAGAGAGGGAGCGTGAGGAGAGAGTGGGAAAGAGAGAGGGAGCGTGAGGAGAGAGTGTGAGGAGAGAGTGGGAGTGTGAGGAGAGAGTAGGAAAGAGAGAGGGAGTGTGAGGAGAGAGTGGGAGCAGGCAACTGTGAGGAGAGAGTGGAAAAGAGACAGGAAGTGCGTGGAGAAAGTGGGAAAGCGAGAGGGAGTGTGAGGAGAGAGTCGGAAAGTGAGTGGCAGAGAGAGAGGGAGTGTGAGGACAGAGTGGGAGAGAGGGAGGGAGTGTGAGGAGAGAGGGAGGGAGTGTGAGGAGAGAGAGAGGGAGTGTGAGGAGAGAGAGAGGGAGTGTGAGAGAGAGAGAGGGAGTGTGAGGAGAGTGGGAGATAGTGGCAGAGCGAGGGTGTGTGAGGATAGTGTGGCAGAGAGAGAGGGAGTGTGAGGAGAGAGTGACAAAGAGAGAGGGAGTGTGAGGAGAGAGTGGCAGAGAGAGAGGGACTGTGAGGAGAAGTGGCAGAAAGAGGGAGTGTGAGGAGAGAGTGGCAAAGAGAGAGGGAGTGTGATGAGAGAGAGGGAGTGTGAGGAGAGAATGGGAGAGTGAGGGAGTGTAAGGAGAGAGTGCCAGAGAGAGAGGGACTGTGAGGAGAGAGTGGCAAAGAGAGAGGGAGTGTGAGGAGAGAGTGGGAGAGAGAGAGAGAGAGAGGGAGTGTGAGGAGAGAGTGGGAGAGAGAAAGGGAGTGAGAGAGAGACAGAGGGGGCGTGAGGAGAGAGAGACAGAGGGGGCGTGAGGAGAGAGTGGGAGAGAGAGACAGAGGGGGCGTGAGGAGAGAGTGGGAAAGAGAGAGGGGGCGTGAGGAGAGAGAGGGGGCGTGAGGAGAGAGTGGGAAAGAGAGAGGGGGCGTGAGGAGAGAGTGGGAAAGAGAGAGGACGTGAGGAGAGAGTGGGAAAGAGAGAGGGAGCGTGAGGAGAGAGTGGGAAAGAGAGAGGGAGCGTGAGGAGAGAGTGGGAAAGAGAGAGGGAGCGTGAGGAGAGAGTGGAAAGAGAGAGGGAGCGTGAGGAGAGAGTGGGAAAGAGAGAGGGTGCGTGAGGAGAGAGTGGGAAAGAGAGAGGGAGCGTGAGGAGAGAGTGGGAAAGAGAGAGGGAGCGTGAGGAGAGAGTGGGAAAGAGAGAGGGAGCGTGAGGAGAGAGTGGGAAAGAGAGAGGGAGCGTGAGGAGAGAGTGGGAAAGAGAGAGGGAGCGTGAGGAGAGAGTGGGAAAGAGAGAGGGAGCGTGAGGAGAGAGTGGGAAAGAGAGAGGAGTGTGAGGAGAGAGTGGGAGAGAGAGGAGTGTGAGGAGAGAGAGGAAAGAGAGAGGGAGTGTGAGGAGAGAGTGGGAGCAGCAACTGTGAGGAGAGAGTGGAAAAGAGACAGGAAGTGCGTGGAGAAAGTGGGAAAGCGAGAGGGAGTGTGAGGAGAGAGTCGGAAAGTGAGTGGCAGAGAGAGAGGGAGTGTGAGGACAGAGTGGAGAGAGGGAGGGAGTGTGAGGAGAGAGAGAGAGGGAGTGTGAGGAGAGAGAGAGGGAGTGTGAGGAGAGTGGGAGATAGTGGCAGAGCGAGGGTTGTGAGGAGAGAGTGGCAGAGAAGAGAGGAGTGTGAGGAGAGAGTGGCAGAGAGAGAGGGAGTGTGAGGAGAGAGTGGCAGAGAGAGAGGGACTGTGAGGAGAGAGTGGCAGAAAGAGGGAGTGTGAGGAGAGAGTGCAAAGAGAGAGGGAGTGTGAGGAGAGAGAGGGAGTGTGAGGAGAGAATGGGAGACGAGAGGGAGTGTGAGGGGAGAGTGACAAAGGGAGTGTGAGGAGAGAGTGTGAGGGGAGAGAGGGAGTGTGAAGAGGTGTGAGGAGGAAGGTGTGGCAGAGTGAGGGAGTGTAAGGAGAGAGTGCCAGAGGAGAGGGACTGTGAGGACGAGAGTGGGAGAGAGAGAGAGAGAGGGAGTGTGAGGAGAGAGTGGAGAGAGGAAAGGGAGTGAGAGAGAGACAGAGGGGGCGTGAGGAGAGAGTGGGAGAGAGAGACAGAGGGGGCGTGAGGAGGAGAGTGGGAGAGAGAGACAGAGGGGGCGTGAGGAGAGAGTGGGAGAGAGAGACAGAGGGGGCGTGAGGAGAGAGTGGGAGAGAGAGACAGAGGGGGCGTGAGGAGAGAGTGGGAGAGAGAGACAGAGGGGGCGTGAGGAGAGAGTGGGAGAGAGAGACAGAGGGGGCGTGAGGAGAGAGAGTGGGAGAGAGAGACAGAGGGGGCGTGAGGAGAGAGTGGAGAAGAGAGAGGGGGCGTGAGGATGAGAGTGGGAAAGAGAGAGGGGGCGTGAGGATGAGAGTGGGAAAGAGAGAGGGGGCGTGAGGAGAGAGTGGGAAAGAGAGAGGGGGCGTGAGGAGAGAGTGGGAAAGAGAGAGGGGGCGTGAGGAGAGAGTGGGAAAGAGAGAGGGGGCGTGAGGAGAGAGGTGGGAAAGAGAGAGGGGGCCGTGAGGAGAGAGTGGGAAAGAGAGAGGGGGCGTGAGGAGAGAGTGGGAAAGAGAGAGGGGGCGTGAGGAGAGTGTGGGAAAGAGAGAGGGAGCGTGAGGAGAGAGTGGGAAAGAGAGAGGGAGCGTGAGGAGAGAGTGGGAAAGAGAGAGGGAGCCGTGAGGAGAGAGTGGGAAAGAGAGAGGGAGCGTGAGGAGAGAGTGGGAAAGAGAGAGGGAGCGTGAGGAGAGAGTGGGAGAGAGAGGGAGTGTGAGGAGAGAGTAGGAAAGAGAGAGGGAGTGTGAGGAGAGAGTGGGAGCAGGCAACTGTGAGGAGAGAGTGGAAAAGAGACAGGAAGTGCGTGGAGAAAGTGGGGAAAGCGAGAGGGAGTGTGAGGAGAGAGTCGGAAAGTGAGTGGCAGAGAGAGAGGGAGTGTGATTAGAGAGTGGCAGAGAGAGAGGGAGTGTGAGGAAAGAGTGTGAGGAGAGGGAGGGAGTGTGAGGAGAGGGAGGGAGTGTGAGGAGAGAGAGGGAGTGTGAGGAGAGAGAGGGAGTGTGAGGAGAGAGAGAGGGAGTGTGAGGAGAGTGGGAGATAGTGGCAGAGCGAGGGTGTGTGAGGATAGTGTGGCAGAGAGAGAGGCAGTGTGAGGAGAGAGTGGCAAAGAGAGAGGCAGTGTGAGGAGAGAGTGGCAAAGAGAGAGGCAGTGTGAGGAGAGAGTGGCAAAGAGAGAGGGAGTGTGAGGAGAGAGTGGCAAAGAGAGAGGGAGTGTGAGGAGAGAGTGACAAAGAGAGAGGGAGTGTGAGGAGAGAGTGGCAGAGAGAGAGGGAGTGTGAGGAGAGAGTGGCAGAGAGAGAGGGACTGTGAGGAGAGAGTGGCAGAGAGGGGGAGTGAGGATAGTGTGGCAGAGAGAGAGGCATTGTGAGGAGAGAGTGGCAAAGAGAGACGGAATGTGGGAGAGAGAGAGAGAGAGAGAGGGAGGGTGAGCAGAGAGTGGCAAAGAGGGAGGGGGTGTGAGGAGAGAGTGGCAAAGAGAGAGGGAGAGAGAGAAGAGAGAGGGAGTGTGAGGAAGGAGTGTGAGCTGAGAGTGGGAGAGAGAGGGAGTGTGAGGAGAGAGTAGGAAAGAGAGAGGGAGGGTGAGGAGAGGAGTGGGAGCAGGCAACTGTGAGGAGAGTGGAAAAGAGACAGGAAGTGCGAGGAGAAAGTGGGAAAGAAAGAGGGGAGTGTGAGGAGAGAGTGGCAAAGAGAGGGAGTGTGAGGGAAGAGTGGCAAAGGGAGAGGGAGTGTGAGGAGAGAGTTGCAAAAAGAGAGAGAGAGTGAGGAGAGAGTGGGAGTGCGCAACTGAGGAGAGGGGAAAGTGAGAGGGAATGTGGAGAGAGTAGGAAAGAGAGAGAGAGAGTGGGAAAGTGAGAGGGGAGTGAGGAGAGAGTGGGAGAGAGAGAGTGTGTGTGAGGGAAGAGTGGCAAAGGGAGAGGGAGTGTGAGGAGAGAGTGGCAAAAAGAGAGGGAGGGTGAGGAGAGAGAGAGAGAGAGAGAGAGTGGGAAAGTGAGAGGGAGCGTGAGGAAGGGAGTGGGGGAGAGAGAGAGTGGAGTGTGAGGAGAGAGTGGGAAAGAGAGAGGGAGTGTGAGGAAAGAGCAAGGGAGTGTGAGGAGGGAATGGGAGAGAGAGAGGGGACTGTGAGGAGAGAGTGGGAAAAAGAGGAGTGTGAGGAGAGAGTGGCAAAGAGAGAGGGTGTGAGGAGAGAGTGGGAGAGAGATGGAGTGTGAGGAGAGAGTGGCAAAGAGAGTGGGAGAGAGAGGAGAGAATGGGAGAGAGGGAGTGTGAGGAGAGAGGGAGTGTGAGGAGAGAGTGGCAAAGAGAGAGGGGGTGTGAGGAGAAAGTGGCAGAAAGAGAGGGAGTGTGAGGAGAGAGTGGGAGCGGTCAACTGTGAGGAGAGAGTGGAAAAGAGACAGGAAGTGCGAGGAGAAAGTGGGAAAGAGAGAGTGAGTGTGAGGAGAGAGGGAAAGAGAGAGCGAGTGTGAGGAAAGAGTGGGAGAGAGAGAGGGAGTCTGAGGAAGGAGAGTAAGAAAGAGAGAGGGAGTGTGAGGAGAGACTGGGAGCAGGCAACTGTGAGGAGAGAGTGGGAAAGCGAGAGGGGGGAGTGGTGAGGAGAGAGTCGTAAAGTGAGTGGGGAGAGAGGGGAGTTGTGAGGTAAGAGTGGGAGAGAGAGAGGGAGTGTGAGGAGAGAGAGAGGGAGGGTGAGGAGAGAGTGGGAAAGAGAGAGGGAGTGTGAGGAGAGAGTGGGAAAGAGAGAGGGAGTGTGAGGAGAGAGTGGGGAAAGAGAGAGGGAGTGTGAGGAGAGAGTGGGAAAGAGAGAGGGAGTGTGAGGAGAGAGTGAGAGAGAGATGGAGTGTGAGGAGCGAGTGGCAGAGACAGGGACTGTGAGTACAGTGGCAAAGAGAGAGGGGAGTGTGAGGAGGGAATGGGAGAGAAAGAGACTGTGAGGAGAGAGTGAGAAAGAGAGAGGGTGTGAGGAGAGAGAGGGTGAGGAGAGAATGGCAAAGAGAGAGAGAGTGGGAGAGATGGGAGTGAGAGGGTGAGGAGAGAATGGGAGAGAGGGGGAGTGTGAGGAGAGTGGCAAAGAGAGAGGGGGTGTGAGGAGAAGTGGCAGAAGAGGGAGTGTGAGGAGAGAGTGGCAAAGAGAGAGGGAGTGTGAGGAGAGAGAGGGAGTGTGAGGAGAGAATGGGAGAGAGAGGGAGTGTGAGGGGAGAGTGACAAAGGAGTGTGAGGGGGAGAGAGGGAGTGTGAAGAGGGTGTGAGGAGAGTGAGGGAGTGTAAGGAGAGAGTGCCAGAGAGAGAGGGACTGTGAGGAGAGAGTGGCAAAGAGAGAGGGAGTGTGAGGAGAGAGTGGGAGAGAGAGAGAGAGAGGGAGTGTGAGGAGAGAGTGGGAGAGAGAAAGGGAGTGAGAGAGAGACAGAGGGGGCGTGAGGAGAGAGAGACAGAGGGGGCGTGAGGAGAGAGAGACAGAGGGGGCGTGAGGAGAGAGTGGGAGAGAGAGACAGAGGGGCGTGAGGAGAGAGTGGGAAAGAGAGAGGGGCGTGAGGAGAGAGAGGGGGCGTGAGGAGAGAGTGGGAAAGAGAGAGGGGGCGTGAGGAGAGAGTGGGAAAGAGAGATGGAGCGTGAGGAGAGTGTGGGAAAGAGAGAGGGAGCGTGAGGAGAGAGTGGGAAAGAGAGAGGGAGCGTGAGGAGAGAGTGGGAAAGAGAGAGGGAGCGTGAGGAGAGAGTGGGAAAGAGAGAGGGAGCGTGAGGAGAGAGTGGGAAAGAGAGAGGGTGCGTGAGGAGAGAGTGGGAAAGAGAGAGGGAGCGTGAGGAGAGAGTGGGAAAGAGAGAGGGAGCGTGAGGAGAGAGTGGGAAAGAGAGAGGGAGCGTGAGGAGAGAGTGGGAAAGAGAGAGGGAGCATGAGGAGAGAGTGGGAAAGAGAGAGGGAGCGTGAGGAGAGAGTGGGAAAGAGAGAGGGAGTGTGAGGAGAGAGTGGGAAAGAGAGAGGGAGTGTGAGGAGAGAGTGGGAGAGAGAGGGAGTGTGAGGAGAGAGTAGGAAAGAGAGAGGGAGTGTGAGGAGAGAGTGGGAGCAGGCAACTGTGAGGAGAGAGTGGAAAAGAGACAGGAAGTGCGTGGAGAAAGTGGAAAGCGAGAGGGAGTGTGAGGAGAGAGTCGGAAAGTGAGTGGCAGAGAGAGAGGGAGTGTGAGGACAGAGTGGGAGAGAGGGAGGGAGTGTGTGAGGAGAGAGAGACGGAGTGTGAGGAGAGAGAGAGGGAGTGTGAGGAGAGTGGGAGATAGTGGCAGAGCGAGGGTGTGTGAGGATAGTGTGGGAAAGAGAGAGGGGGCGTGAGGAGAGAGTGGGAAAGAGAGAGGGGGCGTGAGGAGAGAGTGGGAAAGAGAGAGGGGCGTGAGGAGAGAGTGGGAGAGAGTGGGAAAGAGAGAGGGGGCGTGAGGAGAGAGTGGGAAAGAGAGAGGGGGCGTCGAGGAGAGAGTGGGAAAGAGAGAGGGAGCGTGAGGAGAGAGTGGGAAAGAGAGAGGGAGCGTGAGGAGAGAGTGGGAAAGAGAGAGGAGCGTGAGGAGAGAGTGGGAAAGAGAAGAGAGGAGGAGCGTGAGGAGAGAGTGGGAGAGAGAGGGAGTGTGAGGAGAGAGTAGGAAAGAGAGAGGGAGTGTGAGGAGAGAGTGGGAGCAGGCAACTGAGGAGAGAGTGGAAAAGAGACAGGAAGTGCGTGGAGAAAGTGGGAAAGCGAGAGGGAGTGTGAGGAGAGAGTCGGAAAGTGAGTGGCAGAGAGAGAGGGAGTGTGATTAGAGAGTGGCAGAGAGAGAGGGAGTGTGAGGAGAGAGTGACAAAGAGAGAGGGAGTGTGAGGAGAGAGTGGCAGAGAGAGAGGGACTGTGAGGAGAGAGTGGCAGAGAGAGTGGCAGAGAGGGGGAGTGAGGATAGTGTGGCAGAGAGAGAGGCATTGTGAGGAGAGAGTGGAGTGTGAGGAGAGAGAGAGGGAGTGTGAGGAGAGTGGGAGATAGTGGCAGAGCGAGGGTGTGTGTAGGATAGTGTGGCAGAGAGAGAGGCAGTGTGAGGAAAGAGTGTGAGGAGAGGGAGGGAGTGTGAGGAGAGGGAGGGAGTGTGAGGAGAGAGAGGGAGTGTGAGGAGAGAGAGAGGGAGTGTGAGGAGAGTGGGAGATAGTGGCAGAGCGAGGGTGTGTGAGGATAGTGTGGCAGAGACAGAGGCAGTGTGAGGAGAGAGTGGCAAAGAGAGAGGCAGTGTGAGGAGAGAGTGGCAAAGAGAGAGGGAGTGTGAGGAGAGAGTGGCAAAGAGAGAGGGAGTGTGAGGAGAGAGTGACAAAGAGAGAGGGAGTGTGAGGAGAGAGTGGCAGAGAGAGAGGGACTGTGAGGAGAGAGTGGCAGAGAGGGGGAGTGAGGATAGTGTGGCAGAGAGAGAGGGCATTGTGAGGAGAGAGTGGCAAAGAGAGACGGAGTGTGGGAGAGAGAGAGAGAGAGAGAGAGGGAGGGTGAGCAGAGAGTGCAAAGAGGGAGGGGGTGTGAGGAGAGAGTGGCAAAGAGAGAGGGAGAGAGAGAAGAGAGAGGGAGTGTGAGGAAGGAGTGTGAGCTGAGAGTGGGAGAGAGAGGGAGTGTGAGGAGAGAGTAGGAAAGAGAGAGGGAGGGTGAGGAGAGAGTGGGAGCAGGCAACTGTGAGGAGAGTGGAAAAGAGACAGGAAGTGCGAGGAGAAAGTGGGAAAGAAAGAGGGAGTGTGAGGAGAGAGTGGCAAAGAGAGGGAGTGTGAGGAGAGAGTGGGAAAGAGAGAGCAAGTGTGAGGACAGAGGGGAAAGAGAGAGCGAGTGTGAGGAAAGAGTGGGAAAGAGAGAGGAAGTGTGAGGAAGGAGTGTGAGGTGAGAGTGGGAGAGAGAGAGGGAGTGTGAGGAGAGAGTGGGAGCGGTCAACTGTGAGGAGAGAGTGGAAAAGAGACAGGAAGTGTGAGGAGAGAGTGGGAAAGAGAGAGCGAGTGTGAGGAGAGAGTGGGAAAGAGAGAGCGAGTGTGAGGAGAGAGTGGGAAAGAGAGAGCGAGTGTGAGGAGAGAGTGGAAAGAGAGAGCGAGTGTGAGGAGAGAGTGGGAGAGAGAGGGAGTGTGAGGAGAGAGTAGGAAAGTGAGAGGGAGTGTGATTAGAGAGTGGGAAAGAGAGAGAGGGAGTGTGAGGAGAGAGTGGAAGAGAGAGGAGTGTGAGGAGAGAGTGGGAAAGAGGGAGAGAGTGGGAAAGAGGAGAGAGTGGGAAAGAGGAGAGAGTGGGAAGAGGGAGAGAGTGGGAAAGAGGAGAGAGTGGGAAGAGGGAGAGAGTGGGAAAGAGGGAGAGAGTGGGAAAGAGGGAGAGAGTGGAAAGAGGGAGAGAGTGGGAAAGAGAGGGAGTGAGGAGAGAGTGGGAAAGAGAAGGGAGTGGGAAAGAGAAAGGGAGTGGGAAAGAGAGAGGGAGTGTGAGGAGAGAGGGAGTGTGAGGAGAGAGGGAGTGTGAAAGAGAGAGGGAGTGTGAAAGAGAGAGGGAGTGTGAGGAGAGAGTGGGAAAGAGAGAGGGAGTGTGAGGAGAGAGTGGGAAAGAGAGAGGGAGTGTGAGGAGAGAGTGGGAAAGAGAGAGGGAGTGTGAGGAGAGAGTGGGAAAAAGAGATGGAGTGAGGAGAGAGTGGGAAAAAGAGATGGAGTGAGGAGAGAGTGGGAAAAAGAGATGGAGTGAGGAGAGAGTGGGAAAAAGAGATGGAGTGAGGAGAGAGTGGGAAAAAGAGATGGAGTGAGGAGAGAGTGGGAAAAAGAGATGGAGTGAGGAGAGAGTGGGAAAGAGAAAGGGAGTGGGAAAGAGAGAGGGAGTGTGAGGAGAGAGGGAGTGGGAAAGAGAGAGGGAGTGTGAGGAGAGAGTGGGAAAGAGAGAGGGAGTGTGAGGAGAGAGTGGCAAAGAGAGAGGGGGTGTGAGGAGAAAGTGGCAGAAAGAGAGGGAGTGTGAGAGAGAGAGGTTGGGAGCGGTCAACTGTGAGGAGAGAGTGGAAAAGAGACAGGAAGTGCGAGGAGAAAGTGGGAAAGAGAGAGAGCGAGTGTGAGGAAAGAGTGGGAGAGAGAGAGGGAGTCTGAGGAGAGAGTAAGAAAGAGAAAGGAGAGTGTGAGGAGAGACTGGGAGCAGGCAACTGTGAGGAGAGAGTGGGAAAGCAAGAGGGAGTGTGAGGAGAGAGTCGTAAAGTGAGTGGGAGAGAGGGGAGTGTGAGGTAAGAGTGGGAGAGAGAGAGGGAGTGTGAGGAGAGAGAGAGGGAGGGTGAGGAGAGAGTGGGAAGAGAGAGAGGGAGTGTGAGGAGAGAGTGGGAAAGAGAGAGGGAGTGTGAGGAGAGAGTGGGAAAGAGAGAGGGAGTGTGAGGAGAGAGTGGGAAAGAGAGAGGGAGCGTGAGGAGAGAGTGGGAAAGAAGAGGGAGCGTGAGGAGAGAGTGGGAGAGAGAGGAGTGTGAGGAGAGAGTAGGAAAGAGAGAGGGAGTGTGAGGAGAGAGTGGGAGCAGGCAACTGTGAGGAGAGAGTGGAAAAGAGACAGGAAGTGCGTGGAGAAAGTGGGAAAGCGAGAGGGAGTGTGAGGAGAGAGTCGGAAAGTGAGTGGCAGAGAGAGAGGGAGTGTGATTAGAGAGTGGCAGAGAGAGAGGGAGTGTGAGGAAAGAGTGTGAGAGAGGGAGGGAGTGTGAGGAGAGGGAGGGAGTGTGAGGAGAGAGAGGGAGTGTGAGGAGAGAGAGAGGGAAGTGTGAGGAGAGTGGGAGATAGTGGCAGAGCGAGGGTGTGTGAGGATAGTGTGGCAGAGAGAGAGGCAGTGTGAGGAGAGAGTGGCAAAGAGAGAGGCAGTGTGAGGAGAGAGTGGCAAAGAGAGAGGGAGTGTGAGGAGAGAGTGGCAAAGAGAGAGGGAGTGTGAGGAGAGAGTGACAAAGAGAGAGGGAGTGTGAGGAGAGAGTGGCAGAGAGAGAGGGAGTGTGAGGAGAGAGTGGCAGAGAGAGAGGGACTGTGAGGAGAGAGTGGCAGAGAGGGGGAGTGAGGATAGTGTGCAGAGAGAGAGGCATTGTGAGGAGAGAGTGGCAAAGAGAGACGGAGTGTGGGAGAGAGAGAGAGAGAGAGAGGGAGGGTGAGCAGAGAGTGGCAAAGAGGGAGGGGGTGTGAGGAGAGAGTGGCAAAGAGAGAGGGAGAGAGAGAAGAGAGAGGGAGTGTGAGGAAGGAGTGTGAGACTGAGAGTGGGAGAGAGAGGGAGTGTGAGGAGAGAGTAGGAAAGAGAGAGGGAGGGTGAGGAGAGAGTGGGAGCAGGCAACTGTGAGGAGAGTGGAAAAGAGACAGGAAGTGCGAGGAGAAAGTGGGAAAGAAAGAGGGAGTGTGAGGAGAGAGTGGCAAAGAGAGGGAGTGTGAGGGAAGAGTGGCAAAGGGAGAGGGAGTGTGAGGAGAGAGTTGCAAAAAGAGAGAGAGAGTGAGGAGAGAGTGGGAGTGCGCAACTGAGGAGAGTGGGAAAGTGAGAGGGAATGTGGAGAGAGTAGGAAAGAGAGAGAGAGTGGGAAAGTGAGAGGGGGTGAGGAGAGAGTGGGAGAGAGAGAGTGTGTGTGAGGGAAGAGTGACAAAGGGAGAGGGAGTGTGAGGAGAGAGTGGCAAAAAGAGAGGGAGGGTGAGGAGAGAGTGAGAGAGAGAGAGAGTGGGAAAGTGAGAGGGAGCGTGAGGAGGGAGTGGGGGAGAGAGAGAGTGGAGTGTGAGGAGAGAGTGGGAAAGAGAGAGGGAGTGTGAGGAAAGAGCAAGGGAGTGTGAGGAGGGAATGGGAGAGAGAGAGGGACTGTGAGGAGAGAGTGGGAAAAAGAGGAGTGTGAGGAGAGAGTGGCAAAGAGAGAGGGTGTGAGGAGAGAGTGGGAGAGAGATGGAGTGTGAGGAGAGAGTGGCAAAGAGAGTGGGAGAGAGAGGAGAGAATGGGAGAGAGGGAGTGTGAGGAGAGAGGGAGTGTGAGGAGAGAGTGGCAAAGAGAGAGGGGGTGTGAGGAGAAAGTGGCAGAAAGAGAGGGAGTGTGAGGAGAGAGTGGGAGCGGTCAACTGTGAGGAGAGAGTGGAAAAGAGACAGGAAGTGCGAGGAGAAAGTGGGAAAGAGAGAGTGAGTGTGAGGAGAGAGGGAAAGAGAGAGCGAGTGTGAGGAAAGAGTGGGAGAGAGAGAGGGAGTCTGAGGAGAGAGTAAGAAAGAGAGAGGGAGTGTGAGGAGAGACTGGGAGCAGGCAACTGTGAGGAGAGAGTGGGAAAGCGAGAGGGAGTGTGAGGAGAGAGTCGTAAAGTGAGTGGGAGAGAGGGAGTGTGAGGTAAGAGTGGGAGAGAGAGAGGGAGTGTGAGGAGAGAGAGAGGGAGGGTGAGGAGAGAGTGGGAAAGAGAGAGGGAGTGTGAGGAGAGAGTGGGAAAGAGAGAGGGAGTGTGAGGAGAGAGTGGGAAAGAGAGAGGGAGTGTGAGGAGAGAGTGAGAGAGAGATGGAGTGTGAGGAGAGAGTGGCAGAGACAGGGACTGTGAGTACAGTGGCAAAGAGAGAGGGAGTGTGAGGAGGGAATGGGAGAGAAAGAGACTGTGAGGAGAGAGTGAGAAAGAGAGAGGGTGTGAGGAGAGAGAGGGTGAGGAGAGAATGGCAAAGAGAGAGAGAGTGGGAGAGATGGGAGAGAGAGGGTGAGGAGAGAATGGGAGAGAGGGGGAGTGTGAGGAGAGTGGCAAAGAGAGAGGGGGTGTGAGGAGAAAGTGGCAGAAAGAGGGAGTGTGAGGAGAGAGTGGCAAAGAGAGAGGGAGTGTGAGGAGAGAGAGGGAGTGTGAGGAGAGAATGGGAGAGAGAGGGAGTGTGAGGGGAGAGTGACAAAGGGAGTGTGAGGAGAGAGTGTGAGGGGGAGAGAGGGAGTGTGAAGAGGGTGTGAGGAGAGTGAGGGAGTGTAAGGAGAGAGTGCCAGAGAGAGAGGGACTGTGAGGAGAGAGTGGCAAAGAGAGAGGGAGTGTGAGGAGAGAGTGGGAGAGAGAGAGAGAGAGGGAGTGTGAGGAGAGAGTGGGAGAGAGAAAGGGAGTGAGAGAGAGACAGAGGGGGCGTGAGGAGAGAGAGACAGAGGGGGCGTGAGGAGAGAGAGACAGAGGGGGCGTGAGGAGAGAGTGGGAGAGAGAGACAGAGGGGGCGTGAGGAGAGAGTGGGAAAGAGAGAGGGGGCGTGAGGAGAGAGAGGGGGCGTGAGGAGAGAGTGGGAAAGAGAGAGGGGGCGTGAGGAGAGAGTGGGAAAGAGAGATGGAGCGTGAGGAGAGTGTGGGAAAGAGAGAGGGAGCGTGAGGAGAGAGTGGGAAAGAGAGAGGGAGCGTGAGGAGAGAGTGGGAAAGAGAGAGGGAGCGTGAGGAGAGAGTGGGAAAGAGAGAGGGTGCGTGAGGAGAGAGTGGGAAAGAGAGAGGGTGCGTGAGGAGAGAGTGGGAAAGAGAGAGGGAGCGTGAGGAGAGAGTGGGAAAGAGAGAGGGAGCGTGAGGAGAGAGTGGGAAAGAGAGAGGGAGCGTGAGGAGAGAGTGGGAAAGAGAGAGGGAGCGTGAGGAGAGAGTGGGAAAGAGAGAGGGAGCGTGAGGAGAGAGTGGGAAAGAGAGAGGGAGCGTGAGGAGAGAGTGGGAAAGAGAGAGGGAGCGTGAGGAGAGAGTGGGAAAGAGAGAGGGAGCGTGAGGAGAGAGTGTGAGGAGAGAGTGGGAGAGAGAGGGAGTGTGAGGAGAGAGTAGGAAAGAGAGAGGGAGTGTGAGGAGAGAGTGGGAGCAGGCAACTGTGAGGAGAGAGTGGAAAAGAGACAGGAAGTGCGTGGAGAAAGTGGGAAAGCGAGAGGGAGTGTGAGGAGAGAGTCGGAAAGTGAGTGGCAGAGAGAGAGGGAGTGTGAGGACAGAGTGGGAGAGAGGGAGGGAGTGTGAGGAGAGAGAGACGGAGTGTGAGGAGAGAGAGAGGGAGTGTGAGGAGAGTGGGAGATAGTGGCAGAGCGAGGGTGTGTGAGGATAGTGTGGCAGAGAGAGAGGGAGTGTGAGGAGAGAGTGACAAAGAGAGAGGGAGTGTGAGGAGAGAGTGGCAGAGAGAGAGGGACTGTGAGGAGAGAGTGGCAGAAAGAGGGAGTGTGAGGAGAGAGTGGCAAAGAGAGAGGGAGTGTGAGGAGAGAGAGGGAGTGTGAGGAGAGAATGGGAGAGTGAGGGAGTGTAAGGAGAGAGTGCCAGAGAGAGAGGGACTGTGAGGAGAGAGTGGCAAAGAGAGAGGGAGTGTGAGGAGAGAGTGGGAGAGAGAGAGAGAGAGGGAGTGTGAGGAGAGAGTGGGAGAGAGAAAGGGAGTGAGAGAGAGACAGAGGGGGCGTGAGGAGAGAGAGACAGAGGGGGCGTGAGGAGAGAGAGACAGAGGGGGCGTGAGGAGAGAGAGACAGAGGGGGCGTGAGGAGAGAGAGACAGAGGGGGCGTGGGGAGAGAGAGACAGAGGGGGCGTGAGGAGAGAGTGGGAAAGAGAGAGGGGGCGTGAGGAGAGAGAGGGGGCGTGAGGAGAGAGTGGGAAAGAGAGAGGGGGCGTGAGGAGAGAGTGGGAAAGAGAGATGGAGCGTGAGGAGAGAGTGGGAAAGAGAGAGGGAGCGTGAGGAGAGAGTGGGAAAGAGAGAGGGAGCGTGAGGAGAGAGTGGGAAAGAGAGAGGGAGCGTGAGGAGAGAGTGGGAAAGAGAGGGAGCGTGAGGAGAGAGTGGGAAAGAGAGAGGGTGCGTGAGGAGAGAGTGGGAAAGAGAGAGGGTGCGTGAGGAGAGAGTGGGAAAGAGAGAGGGAGCGTGAGGAGAGAGTGGGAAAGAGAGAGGGAGCGTGAGGAGAGAGTGGGAAAGAGAGAGGGAGCGTGAGGAGAGAGTGGGAAAGAGAGAGGGAGCGTGAGGAGAGAGTGGGAAAGAGAGAGGGAGCGTGAGGAGAGAGTGGGAAAGAGAGAGGGAGCGTGAGGAGAGAGTGGGAAAGAGAGAGGGAGTGTGAGGAGAGAGTGTGAGGAGAGAGTGGGAGAGAGAGGGAGTGTGAGGAGAGAGTAGGAAAGAGAGAGGGAGTGTGAGGAGAGAGTGGGAGCAGGCAACTGTGAGGAGAGAGTGGAAAAGAGACAGGAAGTGCGTGGAGAAAGTGGGAAAGCGAGAGGGAGTGTGAGGAGAGAGTCGGAAAGTGAGTGGCAGAGAGAGAGGGAGTGTGAGGACAGAGTGGGAGAGAGGGAGGGAGTGTGAGGAGAGAGAGAGGGAGTGTGAGGAGAGAGAGAGGGAGTGTGAGGAGAGTGGGAGATAGTGGCAGAGCGAGGGTGTGTGAGGATAGTGTGGCAGAGAGAGAGGGAGTGTGAGGAGAGAGTGACAAAGAGAGAGGGAGTGTGAGGAGAGTGTGGCAGAGAGAGAGGGACTGTGAGGAGAGAGTGGCAGAAAGAGGGAGTGTGAGGAGAGAGTGGCAAAGAGAGAGGGAGTGTGAGGAGAGAGAGGGAGTGTGAGGAGAGAATGGGAGAGAGAGGGAGTGTGAGGGGAGAGTGACAAAGGGAGTGTGAGGAGAGAGTGTGAGGGGGAGAGAGGGAGTGTGAAGAGGGTGTGAGGAGAGTGTGGCAGAGTGAGGGAGTGTAAGGAGAGAGTGCCAGAGAGAGAGGGACTGTGAGGAGAGAGTGGGAGAGAGAGAGAGAGAGGGAGTGTGAGGAGAGAGTGGGAGAGAGAAAGGGAGTGAGAGAGAGACAGAGGGGGCGTGAGGAGAGAGTGGGAGAGAGAGACAGAGGGGGCGTGAGGAGAGAGTGGGAGAGAGAGACAGAGGGGGCGTGAGGAGAGAGTGGGAGAGAGAGACAGAGGGGGCGTGAGGAGAGAGTGGATGAGAGAGACAGAGGGGGCGTGAGGAGAGAGTGGGAGAGAGAGACAGAGGGGGCGTGAGGAGAGAGTGGGAAAGAGAGAGGGGGCGTGAGGAGAGAGTGGGAAAGAGAGAGGGGGCGTGAGGAGAGAGTGGGAAAGAGAGAGGGGGCGTGAGGAGAGAGTGGGAAAGAGAGAGGGGGCGTGAGGAGAGAGTGGGAAAGAGAGAGGGGGCGTGAGGAGAGAGTGGGAAAGAGAGAGGGGGCGTGAGGAGAGAGTGGGAAAGAGAGAGGGGGCGTGAGGAGAGAGTGGGAAAGAGAGAGGGGGCGTGAGGAGAGAGTGGGAAAGAGAGAGGGGGCGTGAGGAGAGAGTGGGAAAGAGAGAGGGGGCGTGAGGAGAGAGTGGGAAAGAGAGAGGGGGCGTGAGGAGAGAGTGGGAAAGAGAGAGGGAGCGTGAGGAGAGAGTGGGAAAGAGAGAGGGAGCGTGAGGAGAGAGTGGGAAAGAGAGAGGGAGCGTGAGGAGAGAGTGGGAAAGAGAGAGGGAGCGTGAGGAGAGAGTGGGAAAGAGAGAGGGAGCGTGAGGAGAGAGTGGGAGAGAGAGGGAGCGTGAGGAGAGAGTAGGAAAGAGAGAGGGAGTGTGAGGAGAGAGTGGGAGCAGGCAACTGTGAGGAGAGAGTGGAAAAGAGACAGGAAGTGCGTGGAGAAAGTGGGAAAGCGAGAGGGAGTGTGAGGAGAGAGTCGGAAAGTGAGTGGCAGAGAGAGAGGGAGTGTGATTAGAGAGTGGCAGAGAGAGAGGGAGTGTGAGGAAAGAGTGTGAGGAGAGGGAGGGAGTGTGAGGAGAGGGAGGGAGTGTGAGGAGAGAGAGGGAGTGTGAGGAGAGAGAGAGGGAGTGTGAGGAGAGTGGGAGATAGTGGCAGAGCGAGGGTGTGTGAGGATAGTGTGGCAGAGAGAGAGGGAGTGTGAGGAGAGAGTGGCAAAGAGAGAGGCAGTGTGAGGAGAGAGTGGCAAAGAGAGAGGGAGTGTGAGGAGAGAGTGGCAAAGAGAGAGGGAGTGTGAGGAGAGAGTGACAAAGAGAGAGGGAGTGTGAGGAGAGAGTGGCAGAGAGAGAGGGACTGTGAGGAGAGAGTGGCAGAGAGAGAGGGACTGTGAGGAGAGAGTGGCAGAGAGGGGGAGTGAGGATAGTGTGGCAGAGAGAGAGGCATTGTGAGGAGAGAGTGGCAAAGAGAGACGGAGTGTGGGAGAGAGAGAGAGAGAGAGAGAGGGAGGGTGAGCAGAGAGTGGCAAAGAGGGAGGGGGTGTGAGGAGAGAGTGGCAAAGAGAGAGGGAGAGAGAGAAGAGAGAGGGAGTGTGAGGAAGGAGTGTGAGCTGAGAGTGGGAGAGAGAGGGAGTGTGAGGAGAGAGTAGGAAAGAGAGAGGGAGGGTGAGGAGAGAGTGGGAGCAGGCAACTGTGAGGAGAGTGGAAAAGAGACAGGAAGTGCGAGGAGAAAGTGGGAAAGAAAGAGGGAGTGTGAGGAGAGAGTGGCAAAGAGAGGGAGTGTGAGGAGAGAGTGGGAAAGAGAGAGCAAGTGTGAGGACAGAGTGGGAAAGAGAGAGCGAGTGTGAGGAAAGAGTGGGAAAGAGAGAGGAAGTGTGAGGAAGGAGTGTGAGGTGAGAGTGGGAGAGAGAGAGGGAGTGTGAGGAGAGAGTGGGAGCGGTCAACTGTGAGGAGAGAGTGGAAAAGAGACAGGAAGTGTGAGGAGAGAGTGGGAAAGAGAGGGAGTGAGGAGAGAGTGGGAAAGAGAAAGGGAGTGGGAAAGAGAGAGGGAGTGTGAGGAGAGAGGGAGTGTGAGGAGAGAGGGAGTGGGAAAGAGAGAGGGAGTGTGAGGAGAGAGTGGGAAAGAGAGAGGGAGTGTGAGGAGAGAGTGGGAAAGAGAGAGGGAGTGGGAAAGAGAGAGGGAGTGTGAGGAGAGAGTGGGAAAAAGAGATGGAGTGTGAGGAGAGAGTGGGAAAAAGAGATGGAGTGAGGAGAGAGTGGGAAAAAGAGATGGAGTGAGGAGAGAGTGGGAAAAAGAGATGGAGTGAGGAGAGAGTGGGAAAAAGAGATGGAGTGAGGAGAGAGTGGGAAAAAGAGATGGAGTGAGGAGAGAGTGGGAAAGAGAAAGGGAGTGGGAAAGAGAGAGGGAGTGTGAGGAGAGAGGGAGTGGGAAAGAGAGAGGGAGTGTGAGGAGAGAGTGGGAAAGAGAGAGGGAGTGTGAGGAGAGAGTGGCAAAGAGAGAGGGGGTGTGAGGAGAAAGTGGCAGAAAGAGAGGGAGTGTGAGGAGAGAGTGGGAGCGGTCAACTGTGAGGAGAGAGTGGAAAAGAGACAGGAAGTGCGAGGAGAAAGTGGGAAAGAGAGAGTGAGTGTGAGGAGAGAGGGAAAGAGAGAGCGAGTGTGAGGAAAGAGTGGGAGAGAGAGAGGGAGTCTGAGGAGAGAGTAAGAAAGAGAGAGGGAGTGTGAGGAGAGACTGGGAGCGGGCAACTGTGAGGAGAGAGTGGGAAAGCGAGAGGGAGTGTGAGGAGAGAGTCGTAAAGTGAGTGGGAGAGAGGGAGTGTGAGTTAAGAGTGGGAGAGAGAGAGGGAGTGTGAGGAGAGAGTGGGAAAGAGAGGGAGAGAGTGGGAAAGAGAGAGGGAGTGTGAGGAGAGAGTGAGAGAGAGAGAGATGGAGTGTGAGGAGAGAGTGGCAGAGACAGGGACTGTGAGTACAGTGGCAAAGGGAGAGGGAGTGTGAGGAGGGAATGGGAGAGAAAGAGACTGAGGAGAGGGTGTGAGGAGAGAGAGGGTGAGGAGAGAATGGCAAAGAGGGAGAGATGGGAGAGAGAGGGTGAGGAGAGAATGGGAGAGAGAGGGAGTGTGAGGAGAGTGGCAAAGAGAGAGGGGGTGTGAGGAGAAAGTGGCAGAAAGAGGGAGTGTGAGGAGAGAGTGGCAAAGAGAGAGGGAGTGTGAGGAGAGAGAGGGAGTGTGAGGAGAGAATGGGAGAGAGAGGGAGTGTGAGGGGAGAGTGACAAAGGGAGTGTGAGGAGAGAGTGTGAGGGGGAGAGAGGGAGTGTGAAGAGGGTGTGAGGAGAGTGTGGCAGAGTGAGGGAGTGTGAGAAGAGAGTGCCAGAGAGAGAGGGACTGTGAGGAGAGAGTGGCAAAGAGAGAGGGTGTATGAGGAGAGAGTGGGAGAGAGAGAGGGTGTGAGGAGAGAGTGGGAGAGATGGAGTGTGAGGAGAGAGTGGCAAAGAGAGTGGGAGAGAGAGGAGAGAGTGGGAGAGAGAGAGGGAGTGTGAGGGAAGAGTGGCAAAGGGAGAGGGAGTGTGAGGAGAGAGTGGCAAAAAGAGAGGGAGAGTGAGGAGAGTGGGAGTGCGCAACTGAGGAGAGTGGGAAAGTGAGAGGGAATGTGGAGAGAGTAGGAAAGAGAGAGAGAGAGTGGGAAAGTGAGTGGGAGTGAGGAGAGAGTGGGAGAGAGAGAGTGTGTGTGAGGGAAGAGTGGCAAAGGGAGAGGGAGTGTGAGGAGAGAGTGGCAAAAAGAGAGGGAGGGTGAGGAGAGAGTGGGAGAGAGAGAGAGAGAGAGTGGGAAAGTGAGAGGGAGCGTGAGGAGGGAGTGGGAGAGAGAGAGAGTGGAGTGTGAGGAGAGAGTGGGAAAGAGAGAGGGAGTGTGAGGAAAGAGCAAGGGAGTGTGAGGAGGGAATGGGAGAGAGAGAGGGACTGTGAGGAGAGAGTGGGAAAAAGAGGAGTGTGAGGAGAGAGTGGCAAAGAGAGAGGGTGTGAGGAGAGAGTGGGAGAGAGATGGAGTGTGAGGAGAGAGTGGCAAAGAGAGTGGGAGAGAGAGGTGAGAATGGGAGAGAGGGAGTGTGAGGAGAGAGGGAGTGTGAGGAGAGAGTGGCAAAGAGAGAGGGGGTGTGAGGAGAAAGTGGCAGAAAGAGAGGGAGTGTGAGGAGAGAGTGGGAGCGGTCAACTGTGAGGAGAAAGTGGGAAAGAGAGAGTGAGTGTGAGGAGAGAGGGAAAGAGAGAGCGAGTGTGAGGAAAGAGTGGGAGAGAGAGAGGGAGTCTGAGGAGAGACTGGGAGCAGGCAACTGTGAGGAGAGAGTGGGAAAGCGAGAGGGAGTGTGAGGAGAGAGTCGTAAAGTGAGTGGGAGAGAGGGAGTGTGAGGTAAGAGTGGGAGAGAGAGAGGGAGTGTGAGGAGAGAGAGAGAGAGGGAGGGTGAGGAGAGAGTGGGAAAGAGAGAGGGAGTGTGAGGAGAGAGTGGGAAAGAGAGAGGGAGTGTGAGGAGAGAGTGAGAGAGAGAGAGATGGAGTGTGAGGAGAGAGTGGCAGAGACAGGGACTGTGAGTACAGTGGCAAAGAGAGAGGGAGTGTGAGGAGGGAATGGGAGAGAAAGAGACTGTGAGGAGAGAGTGAGAAAGAGAGAGGGAGAGAGAGGGTGAGGAGAGAATGGCAAAGAGAGAGAGAGTGGGAGAGATGGGAGAGAGAGGGTGAGGAGAGAATGGGAGAGAGAGGGGGTGTGAGGAGAAAGTGGCAGAAAGAGGGAGTGTGAGGAGAGAGTGGCAGAGAGAGGGAGTGTGAGGAGAGAATGGGAGAGAGAGGGAGTGTGAGGGGAGAGTGACAAAGGGAGTGTGAGGAGAGAGTGTGAGGGGGAGAGAGGGAGTGTGAAGAGGGTGTGAGGAGAGTGTGGCAGAGTGAGGGAGTGTGAGGAGAGAGTGCCAGAGAGAGAGGGACTGTGAGGAGAGAGTGGCAAAGAGAGAGGGAGTATGAGGAGAGAGTGGGAGAGAGAGAGGGAGTGTGAGGAGAGAGTGGCAAAAAGAGAGGGAGAGTGAGGAGAGAGTGGGAGTGCGCAACTGAGGAGAGTGGGAAAGTGAGAGGGAGTGAGGAGAGAGTGGGAGAGAGAGAGTGTGTGTGAGGGAAGAGTGGCAAAGGGAGAGGGAGTGTGAGGAGAGAGTGGCAAAAAGAGAGGGAGGGTGAGGAGAGAGTGGGAGAGAGAGAGAGAGAGAGAGAGAGAGAGAGTGGGAAAGTGAGAGGGAGCGTGAGGAGGGAGTGGGAGAGAGAGAGAGGGAGCGTGAGGAGGAAGTGGGAGAGAGAGAGTGAGAGAGAGAGAGTGGAGTGTGAGGAGAGAGTGGGAAAGAGAGCGGGAGTGTGAGGAAAGAGCAAGGTAGTGTGAGGAGGGAATGGGAGAGAGAGAGGGACTGTGAGGAGAGAGTGGGAAAAAGAGGAGTGTGAGGAGAGAGTGGCAAAGAGAGAGGGTGTGAGGAGAGAGTGGGAGAGAGATGGAGTGTGAGGAGAGAGTGGCAAAGAGAGTGGGAGAGAGAGGAGAGAATGGGAGAGAGGGAGTGTGGGGAGAGAGGGAGTGTGAGGAGAGAGTGGCAAAGAGAGAGGGGGTGTGAGGAGAAAGTGGCAGAAAGAGAGGGAGTGTGAGGAGAGAGTGGTAAACAGAGAGGGAGAGAGTGGCAAAGGGAGATGGAGTGTGGGGAGAGAGAGAGGGAGTGAGGAGAGAGGGAGTGTGAGGAGAGTGTGACAGAGCGAGGGTGTGTGAGGATAGTGTGGCAGAGAGAGAGGGACTGTGAGGAGAGAGTGGCAAAGAGAGAGGGAGTATGAGGAGGGTATGAGGAGAGAGTGGCAGAGAGAGAGGGAGTGTGAGGGGAGAGTGGCAAAGAGAGAGGGAGTGTGAGGAGAAAGTGGCAGAGAGAGGGGGACTGTGAGGAGAGAGAGAGACTGTGAGCAAAGAGTGGGAGAGAGAGAGGGAATGTGAGGAGAGAGTGGCAAAGAGAGAGGGGGTGTGGGGGGGGAGTGTGAGGAGAGAGTGGCAGAGCGCGGGAGTGTGAGGAGAAAGTGGCAGAAAGAGAGGGTGTGTGAGGAGAGAGTGGCAAAGAGAGAGGTAGTGTGAGGAGAGAGAGACTGTGAGGAAAGAGTGGGAGAGAGAGAGGGAGTCTGAGGAGAGAGTGGCAAAGAGAGAGGTAGTGTGAGGAGAGAGTGGCAGAGCGCGGGAGTGTGAGGAGAAAGTGCCCAAGTATGTCCTGTCCACAAAAAGCAGGACAAATCCAACCCAGCTAGTTACCTCCCTACCTGTCTGCTCTCAATCATAGAAAAGTGATCGAAGGGGTCATTAACAGTGCTATCAAGCAGAACGTCTTCAGCAATAATCTGCTCACTGATGCTCAGTTTGTGTTCCACCAAGGCCACTCAGCTCCTGACCTCACTATAACCTTGGTCCAAACATGGACAAAATAGCTGAACTCCAGAGGTGAGGTGAGAATGACTGCCCTTGACATCAAGGCAGCATTTCACCAAGTATGGCATCAAGGAGCCCTAGTAAAACTGGAGTAAATGGGAATCTGGGGGGAAATCTCTCCGTGGGTTGGAGTCATGCCTAACACAAAGGAAATTAGTTGTGATTGTTACAGGTCAATCATCTCAGCTCCAGGACATCACTGCAGGGGTTCCTCAGGATAGTGTCCTCGGCCCAAACATCTTCAGCTGCTTCATCAATGACCTTCCTTCCATCATAAAGTCAGAAGTGGCGATGTGCAATCATCAGCGAACAATGTTCAGCACCATCCACGACTCCTGAGATAATGAAGCAGCTGGTGTCCAGATGCAGCAAGACCTGGACAACATCCAGGTTTGGGCTGATAAGTGGCAAGTAACATTTGCACCACACAGTGCCAGGCAATGACCATCTCAGACAAGAGAGCATCTAACCATCTGCCCCTAATGTTCAATGGAATTACCATCGCTGAAGCCCCCACTATCAACATCCTGGGGGTTACCATTGACCAGAAACTGAACTGGACCCAGCCACATAAATACTATGGCTAGGACTTCTGCAGTGAGTAACTCACCTCCTGACTCCCCAAAGCCTGTCCACCATCTACAAGGCACAATCAACCGTGTGATGGACTACTCTCCACTTGCCTGGATGAGTGCAGCTCCAACAACAGAAGCTCAAGAGGCTTGACACCATCCAGGACAAAGCAGCCCACTTGATTGGCCCCCCATCCACCACCTTCAACATTCACTGCCTTCACCACCAACGCACAGTGGCAGCAGTGTGTACCATCTACAAGATGCGCTGCAGCAACTCAGAAAAGCTCCTTCGACAGCAACTTTCAAACCCACGACCTCTACCGCCTCAAAGAACAAAGGCAGCAAATGCATGGGAACACCACCACCTGCAATTTCTCCTCCAAGCCACACACCATCCTGGCTTGGAACTATATCGCCGTTCCTTCACTGTCGCCAGGTCAAAATTCTGGAACTCCCTTCCTAACAGCATTGTGGGTGTACCTAAACACCAAGGACTGCAGCAGTTCAAGAAGGCAACTCACCATCACCTTCTCAAGGGCAATTCGGGATGTGCAATAAATGCTGGCCTAGCAATGCCCACATCCCATGGATGAATGAAAAAAAAGATTGTTAATGACAAGTTCAAATAGGTTTTACCCTCGTGTTCGTTCTTTCACCAACTGTCGTAAGCCTTGTCTGGTAGCTGTGTCCTTCAGGACTCGGCTGGTTTGGCCAATGGTGGTACTACCGATTCACTCTTGATGATGGACGTTGAAACCCACCCCCCATCCAGAGTATGTTCTGTGCCCTTCCTATATTTGGTGTTTCCTCCAAGTGATGTTCAACATGGAGGAGTACTGATGCATCAGTTGGGGGGGTGCAATTGTAGGTGGTGATCAGGAAGTTTTCATGCCCCATCGCCCGCCTGACATCCTTTCTTTCGACATCCGATTCCTCCAGAAAGCATGAATATAGGAAGATTTTTTGAGAGAAAATTGTGTTGCAGTTGTTTGGGGTGGTGGGGGGGGGAAGACTGCATCAGGACAATTAGCACAGAGACTTCCTAATATGTAAGTGACAGCAGCAAAAGAACAAAAAATACGAGGAAGACGGTTTAGAAGTGGATTGACAATTTGTAAATTTATTACTTCGTACTGGGATCGCGAAATGAATTTCTCTATAAAGGAGTCTAATGGAAAATACAATTCAGATATAACTTTATTCTCTGCACTGCAGTATTCTATTTTAGAGCTTCAAGCACCTCAGATTGGAATTATCTATCAACTGGTTTTTACCTTTTAAAAGAAAATAAATGTCACTTGTGCCAAAACAACAGCTAGTTGCTTTGTTTGTGAAAATACTCAAAAATATTTAGAAAGTTTATGATTTTTTTTCCCAGGTATCATTCAGCGCAACGGAAAGTTGTACAAAAAGATTGGGATAGTAAGAAATCTGCATACAAAACAATGGGTTTACCCAAAGTTGAGCCACCTTGTCCAAAACACCATCTGTTGAAGCATTCCAAGGAACAAAAGTTACCAGAAAGTAAGCCTCTGTTAAATATTGCAAGATATTTTATAACTGTAGTAACTAAAATTAATGTTTTAATAGCCTCTGTGTGATATTCAACACATACTTCTACGTCTGTTTTTTTTTAAAAGGTTCAACTCACTTTGAAGTGGAGGATCATTTCATGGGGTGCTAGACTGAAAGTTGGGAATCATTCCACAAGCTAACCAACAGCATGTGATTTTTCACCTATTAATTTTCCACATCGCTGGGTAGATACTAATGTAGCTGTACTGGAACAGCTAGGGTGCGGCTAGTTCTGGAGCACAGGTCTTCAGAACCAACCCTGGTTCAATGAAGAGTGCAGTAGAGCATGACAGAAGCAGCACTAGGCATATCTAAAAATGATGTCTGAGCCTAATGAAACTACAACACAGGACTACTTGTATGCCAAACAGCGGAAGCAGCAGGTGAGACAAGACTGACCGATCCCACAACCAACGGATCAGATCTAAGCTCTGCAGTCTTGCCACATCCAGTTGTGAATGGTGGTGGACAATTAAACAACTAACAGGAGGAGGAGGCTCCACAAAAATCCCCATCTTCAATGATGGGGGAGCCTAGCACATCAATGCTAATGATAAGGCTGAAGCATTTGCATCCATCTTCAGCCAGAAGTGCTGAGTGGATAATCCATCTCTGCCTCCTCCTGAGGTCTCCAGCATCACAGCTGCCAGTCTTCAGCCAATCCAATTCACTCCATGTGGTATCAAGAAACAGCTTAAGGCAATGGATACTGCAAAGGATATGGGCCCTGACAACATTCTGGTAATAGGACTGAAGACTTATGCTCCAGAGCTAGCTGCACCCCAGCCAAGCTGTTGCAGTTCAGCTACAATACTGGCATCTACCCGACAATGCGGAAAATTGCCCAAGCGTATCCTGTACACAAAAAGCAGGACAAATTCAACCCGGCCAATTACCGCCCCATCAGTCTACTCCCAATCATCATCAAAGTGATGGAAGGGGTCATTAACATTAACAGTGCTGTCAAGTGGCACTTCAACCTGCTCTCTGACGCTCTATTTGGGTTCTGCTAGGGCCACTCAGCTCTTGACCTCATTACAGCCTTGATCCAAACATGGACAAAAAGCTGAACTCCAGAGGCGAGGTGAGAGTGGCTGCCCTTGACCGAGTATGGCATCAAGGAGCCCTAGAAAAACTGGAGTCAATTGGAATCAGGGGGAAAACTCTCCATACCTAGCACAAAGGAAGTTAGTTGTGGTTGTTGGAGGTCAATCATCTCAGTCCCAGGACATCACTGCAGGGGTCCTTCAGGGTAGTGCCCTCGGCCCAACCACCTTCTGCTGCTTCATCAATTACCTTCCCTCCATCACAAGGTCAGAAGTGGGGATGTTCGCTGATGTTTGCACAATGTGCAGCACCATTCGCGACTCCTCAGATACTGAGGCAGTCCGTGTCCAGATGCAGCAAGACCTGGAAAACATCTGGGCTTGGGCTGATAAGTGGCAAGTAACATTTGCTCCACGACATCACTGCAGGAGTTCCTCAGGGTAGTGTCTTAGGCCCAAACATCTTCAGCTGCTTCATCAATGACCTTCCTTCAATCACAAGGTCAGAAGTGGAGATGTTCACTGATGATTGCATAATGTTCAGCACCATTCGTGACTCCTCAGATATTGAAGCAATATGTGTAGAATTGCAGCAAGACTTGAACAATATCCAGGCTTGGGCTGATACGTGGCAAGTAACATTCGCACCACACAAGTACCAGGCAATGACCATCTCCAACAAGACAGAATCTAACCATCTCCCCTTGATATTCAATGGCATTACCATCGCTGAATCCCCCACTATCAACATCCTAGGGCCCACCATTGACCAGAAACTGAACTGCAGTAGCCATATAAATACCGTGGCTACAAGAGCAGGTCAGAGGCTAGGAATCCTGCGGCGAGTAACTCACCTCCTGATTCCCCAAAGCCTGTCCACCATCGACAAGGCACAAGTCAGGAGTGTGATGGAATACTCTCCACTTGCCTGGATGGGTGCAGCTCCAACAACACTCAAGTAGCTCAACACCATTCAGGACAAAGCAGCCCGCTTGATTGGCACCCCGTCTACACACATTCACTCCCATCACCACCGACGTGCAGTGGCAGCAGTGTGTACCATCTACAAGATGCACTGCAGCAACGCACCAAGGTTCCTTAGACAGCACCTTCCAAACCCGCGACCTCTACCAACTAGAAAGACAAGGGCAGCAAATTCATGGGAACACCACTGCCAGCAAGTTCCCCTCCAAGTCACACACCATCCTGACTTGGAACTATATCGCCGTTCCTTCACTGTTGCTGGGTCAAAATCCTGGAACTCCCTTCCTAACAGCGCTGTGGGTGTACCTGGCCCACATGGACTGCAGCGGTTCAAGAAGCAGCTCACCACCACCTTCTCAAGGGCAATTAGGGATGGGCAATAAATGCTGGCCTGGCCAGCGACGCCCACATCCCGTGAATGAATTTAAAAAAAATTTTAATGTTTGGAAAATCACAGGCTGTATG
This sequence comes from Heterodontus francisci, assembly GCF_036365525.1. Taxonomy (NCBI): domain Eukaryota; kingdom Metazoa; phylum Chordata; class Chondrichthyes; order Heterodontiformes; family Heterodontidae; genus Heterodontus; species Heterodontus francisci. The sequence goes on along the minus strand of NC_090372.1, from coordinate 172,527,186 downwards.
CCTATGATGCACTCCTTGCTGGGAATGCGCAAGAGTGGATTCAGTCCATAACAAGGTTGGCTGAATTTTTTTTTTCCATTCATGGTGCTGCTGGCAAGGCCAGCATTTACTGCCCATCCCTAGTGTCAATTCTCAGTCCGCACTCTGGTGCTCTGTTGAAGTGATAGTTCTTCATTAATTAACCTAGACTGAGGGTGCCTTTCAATTTTGGTGGGGCTTATTGCATAAACCATCCATTTTATGCCCAAACCAATTTTTCTTTCCATGTGCTGTTATCCATTTAGGGTATCACAATTAAGTCTGATCCTCGCCATGTAACATTTAGATTCTGGAGTAAAGGGCAAAGATTCAGGAGGAGAGAGGGACACTGGAGAATGCAGTTTGGGAGAGAGAAGGAAAACGGGAGAGAAAGACACTGGGGAATGGGGTTCAGGGATCGGGGAAAAGGGTAAGGGAAGAAAGGGATACTGAGGAATGGGGAAGAACGGGAGAATGAAATGGGGATGAAGGAGAGAAGGGAAATTGGGGCCAATGAATGGTGGGGCTGAGGGGGAGAGAGAAGGGGCATACGGGGTCGGGGGAGAAAGTTGAAATAAGCGTCCGGGATCAGAATGGGTAGAAAGAGGAGAAATGGAGCTAGGACGAGAAAGCAGGAGAGGGGTCGGGTAATAGAATGCTAATGTGGGTCAGGTGAGAGGAACATAAGTAGGCCATTAAGCCCCTCAAGCCTTTTCTGCAATTCAATGAGATCATGGCTGATCTTTAACCTAACTCCATATGCTCGCCTTTGAAAGAGTGGGAAAGGGGGTCAGGTGGATAGGGGCAGATCAGATGGAAAGAGGGGGAATGGGGGTCAGGGGGTGAGGGTGACTGAGGAATGAGATGGGGGCTGGTGAGTTGAGGGGGAGAAAGAGAAGTATTCTGGGGAGTGGAGGGGTCATGGGTGAGTGGAATGGGGCTCAAGTGGAGAAAAGTGGGAGGGTAGGAAATGGGATCGGGGGAAAGGGAGTCTAAGGTTCGGGGGAATGAGGATCAGGTGGATTGGGGCTTGAGTGGGGAGGATGGAACATAGAGGCAACAGGGAATTTGCAGTGGGTGTGGGGCCAATATTTTTTTGCAGAGCCAGGAGCAGTAGCAGATGGAGTGGTGAATGGATGTGGCACTGACGGAGCAGCCAGAGATGGGTAAATAGGTTGTTTCCACTAGTGGGTGAATGGAGAACAAGGGGACAGAGACTGAGGATTCTCACTAGAAAACTGTTCATTGGGTCCAAGCTCAGGGAGTGGTTTAGAAATGTTGGTACTGAACTGAGTTTAGGACTGTGTGCTCTGTGAGAAGAACTCCAAATATTGTGCCCACTACTCTTTGTGCAATCTCTTGGTTTGGTTCAAGCCAGTCTGTGCTGGCTGATTTTGAAATATGACTGAGGCTTGGACTGCGAGAGATTGGCCCTGTAAAAAGTGGCATTAACTGGGGAGCTTTACTGCACCTTGTGCTAAAGTTAGCAGGTTATAGGATTACTACCAGTTACGGTTAGAATTTTGAGGCGTTACACCTATTACTAACAATTATATATAAGCTATCAATAAGTTAATCTATCACTGGTGGTTATGAGGTGAATTCAAGTGTTATTAGTATTACCATTAGTTATTGGTGCAATTGCAATAAGTTACTATTACCTACTGGTGGAATCAGGGTTCCTCCCACACTTCTGCTTTTTACTGATTTTCGTTCTCTTTACTCCAGGGGCGTAGGGAGCAATTGTAGTGACCCAACTACAACAGCTGAGATCAGCTAACTTAGCTTAAATTGGGGCCTTTATATTGCTTACTGCCACATCAGGCAGTGATGAAGAGCCAATTAGTGTTCCCAAATGGAGTGTTACTTGCAGGAATTTTCTGTAAATTCATTTGTTGCTCCATGGGTGAATGGGGCGATCCATCGTATGACATCTCTTTCTGCGCCGTTACTGAACAGTGGTAGTGGTCTCAAAGAAATCTGCAACCTAGATCATCTCAGGAACATAATCTGTTTCATTCCACAGGGAAACCTTACAAAGTCCCTGTAGAAGGAATAAAATCTTCTATCCCATCTGAAAGGCCAATAATGGGACATCACACCAAGAAAAACTTTGTTCAAGGCAATATAGTTGACGTTAAGATGTCAGTGCCCAGGAAACCTGTGCCCATCATTGTCGATACCAGAAGAGGAAATAAAATGTTATTGGAACCATCAGGGCTTCTTCCAACACTTCTGTACAGAAAGGTAGATACCAGCATTTGTGTGTTAATAGAGTGGAATTAATGTTTGCTGTCTTTCTATGAAGCTTTCATATCAACTTTTAAGTCCTTCACCAGATATAAAGGAAACTTCATATATGTTTATCATGCACCAAACATTTTCAGTCCCTTGAAAGAAAATAGTCTCTCTTCCAACTATTCAAGTATCCCATTCATCTGAAGCCATGCATCACCATGCCAATTTAAAATATCTGATGATATCATAAAACTTGATAAGTAATTTCTTCCCCTTATCCTTCAGATTATATTTCAGAAAGAACATGCTAGAAACTGGCACTGTATTGAAGCAGGGTCTTCAAAACTACTGACTTATCAGTTTAATAGCTGTAAAATATTCAAATCAACTTTTCACTAAACTTTGGTCAATTTAAGTAAAACATATAATCAACTTTCTGAAACAAGATACAGTTAATTTTAAAAAAATAACCAATGGGAATTTTCCATTTGAGTGTCTGTAGTTAATAATCTAATCCCAAAAAAGAGATTTGAGTAAATGAGTATCATTCCAAAAGTATGGACTTAAAAGAGAACTGTTTATGGGCAAGAATTAGGAATGGTAACATAAGAACTTAAGGTAAATACTTACAGCTGAAAAGTGTCATAAAATATTCATGTTTTAGATCAATTTGCAATTTTTTAAAAAAATCAAATTTGTGGGCTTTTGATAGAACAGTATATATTTTGTACACTGAATACTGAATCAAATTTGGTAGTATGACCTGTAACAGTAGAATCTTTTGCAGATCAACAACATATTTACATAAAAGCAAAATACTGCGGATGCTGGATATCTGAAATAAAAACAAGAAATGCTGGAAATACTCAGCAGGTCTGGCAGATCTGTGGAGAGAGAAGCAGAGTTAACGTTTCAGGTCAGTAAATCTTCTTCAGAACTAGCAAATAATAGAATGTAAAAGGTTATAAGCAAGAAAAGGGGGGGTGGGGCTAGAGATAACAAAGGAGAAGGTGTAAATAGGACAAGGTCACAGAATAGCTGACCAGAAGGTCGTGGAGCAAAGGCAAACAATATGTTAATGCTGTGTTGAAAGACAAAGCATTCGTACAGATAGGGCGTTAATGGACTGAAAATTGAACAGCCGCAAGTACAAACGTGAAAAAAAGTGGGTAATCAAACTGAGCAAACTAAGATGAAATAAAATAAACACAAAAAAAACAAGGAAAAAGAAAAAAATAACTAAAAATAAAAGTAAAATGGGGGGCCCGTCATGCTCTGAAATTATTGAACTCAATGCTCAGTCCGGCAGGCTGTAGTGTGCCTAATCGGTAAATGAGATGCTGTTCCCCAAGCTGGCGTTGATGTTCACTGGAACGCTGCAGCAATCCCAGGACAGAGATGTGAGCATGAGAGCAGGGGGGAGTGTTGAAATGGCAAGCAACCGGAAGCTCGGGGTCCTGCTTGCAGACTGAGCGGAGGTGTTCCGCAAAGCGGTCGCGCAGTCTGCATTTGGTCTCCCCAATGTAGAGGAGATCACTTTGTGAGCAGCGAATACAGTATGCTACATTGAAAGAAGTACAAGTAAATCGCTGCTTCATCTGAAAGGAGTGTTTGGGGCCTGGGATAGTGAGGAGAGAGGAGGTAAATGGACAGGTATTGCACCTCCTGCAATTGCAGGGGAAGGTGCCATGGGAAGGTGGGGGTAATGGAGGAGTGGACCAGGGTGTCACAGAGGGAACGATCCTTTCGGAATGCTGACAGGGGAAGGGAGAGGAAGATGCGTTTGGTAGTGGCATCATGCTGGAGGTGGCAGAAATGACGGAGGATGATCCTTTGGATATGGAGGCTGATGGGATGGAAAGTGAGGACAAGGGGGAACCCTGTCGTGCCATTTCAACACTCCCCCCTGCTCTCATGCTCACATCTCTGTCCTGGGATTGCTGCGGTATTGAAGTGAACATCAACGCAAGCTCGAGGAACAGCATCTCATTTACCAATTAGGCACACTACAGCCTGCCAGACTGAACATTGAGTTCAATAATTTCAGAGCATGACGGGCCCCCCATTTTACTTTCATTTTTAGTTATTTTTTTCTTTTTCCTGTTTTTTTTATAGATTTTTTTTGTGTTTATGTTATTTTATTTCCTCTTAGTTTGTTCAGTTTGCTTACCCACTGTTTCTTTTCATGTTTGTACTTGCAGCTGTTCAATTTTCAGTCCATTAACACCCTATCTGTACTAATGCTTTGTCTTTCAACACACCATTAACATATTGTTTGCCTTTGCTCCACGACCTTCTGGTCAGCTATTCTGTGACCTTGTCCTATTTACACCTTCTCCTTTTGTTATCTCTTGCCCCACCCCCGCTTTACTTGCTTATAACCTTTTACATTTCTAATATTTGCTAGTTCTGAAGAAGGGTTACTGACCTGAAACGTTAACTCTGCTTCTCTCTCCACAGATGCTGCCAGACCTGCTGAGTATTTCCAGCATTTCTTGTTTTTATAACATACTTACATAGTGCTTTTAAAGTAATAAAACATCACAAGGCGCTTCACAGGATTGTTACAAAGCAAAATGACACATTGAGCCACATAAGGTGATACAAGGGCAGATGGCTAAAAGCTTGGTCAAAGTGGTAGGTTTTAAGGAGCATCTTCAAGGAAGAAAGAGATAGAGAGGTGGAGAGATTTAGGCTGGATATTCCAGAACTTGGGGAACTTAGGCAGCTGAAGGCATGGCCACCAATGGTGGAGTAAATAAAATCAGGGATGCTCCAGAGGCCAGAATTAGATGAGTGCCGATATCTTGGAGGGGTGTGCAGCTGGAGGAGATTACAGAGGTAAAGAGAGGTGAGGCAGTGCTGGGACTTGAAAACAAGGATATGCTTAACCGGGAGCCAATGTAGGTCAGCAAACACTGGGGTCATAGGTGAATGGGATTGGTGCAAGTAATGAGATGGACAGCAGAGTTTTAGATGACCTCCTGGGAGACAACCCAGGAGTATGTTGGAATAGTCAAGTCTAATAGTCAAAGGCATGAATGAGGGTTTTGGCAGCAGATGAGGCAGGGACGAAGTCGGGCGATGTTACCAAGGCAATCTTAGCGATGGTGTGGATATGTGATCAGAAGCTCATCTCGGAGTCAAATATGATCCAAGGTTGTGAACAGTTTGGTTTAGTCTCAAACAGCTGCCAGGGAGAGGGATGGAGTCAGTAGCAAAGGAACAGAGTTTAGAACTGGCACCAAAGACAATGGTTTAACTCTTCCCAATATTTAATTGGAGGAAATTTCTGCTCATCCAGTACTGGATGTTAGATAAGCAGCCTGATAATTTAACAACAGTGGAGAAGTCAAGAGAGGTGGTGTTGAGGTAGAGCTGGGTGTTATAGGTGCACATGTGAAAACTAACACTGTGCTTTCAGATGATGTCCCTGAGGGGCAGCAAGTAGATGAGAAGTAGGAGAGGGCCAAGGATAGATCCTTGGGAGACATCAGAGATAACAGTGTGGAAATGGGAAGAAAAGCAACTGATAGTCTGGGTATAATTAGTTAGATAAGAATGGAACCAGGTGAGTAAAGTTCACCCAGTTAGATGACAGTGGAGAGGCATTGGAGGAGGATGCTCTGGTAAACTGTGTCAAAGGTTGAGAAGGAATAGTTTATCTTTGTCACAGTCACATAGGATGTCATTTGTGACTTTAATAAGAACTTTTTCAGTATTGTGGCAGAGGCGGAAACCTGATTGGAGGGATTTAAACATGGAGTTCCGGGAAAGATGGGCACGGATTTGGGAGGTGACAACATGTTCAAAGACTTTGGACAGGAAAGGGAGATTGGAGATGGGGCAGTAGTTTGCGAGGACGACGGGTCAAGGATTGCTTTTTTGTGGAGAGGATTGATGACAGCAGATTTAAAGAAAAGAGAAACTGCAAATGGAGAGAGAGAACCGTTAACAATATCAACTAACATGGGGACCCTAGGGTGGTTAGTTGGGTGGTCAATAGTTTAGTGGGAATAGGGTGTTACTGTATTGCTGATTACTTTTGGTAATTATTAAGTATGTAGGACGTTGTTCCTAGAGATTAAAGGGCTGATTTTCTTTTCCTGTGGTCTCTGTACCTGGGCACAAAACAGCCACCTAGTGACAAGTGGATTCAGATTGTTGAAGTCAGACAGATGCTCCCCCAGTGCAGACTTACCTCCTTCCAGGATTATTGCACATGTGGAAGAGGCCTATAGTAGCAGAAATGGCCACCAACATAAGGTCCTTCCAGTAGCTATCCAAAAGCTTGAGTATCAGGGATTATCCTGCAAAGCCTAAAAATGATACATATGTTATTAATGCCTCCGTGAGTGTGCTGGCTTCCCCTTTCTCATCCTTTTAATTAGAGAGGGACAGGGCACAGCATCTAAGACCCACTGTCCGGACTCCTTGAGCAGGTTCCTCACTAATGAACAGGGGTACATGAGTTTGGAAGGCAGGGACAGTTGAGGACTCTCTGTTCTGCTTCATTAAACCACTGCCCTTAGTCTATAGTCACTATTGATGCAGACACCCTACCCCTCAGGGAAAAGCTGCAGAAATTCTGGGACAACATGAAGTGGGTGGGGCTCTTGTAATGTGCGTGTCTACCCCTTTTACCAGTGCTTTATGCCGAGTGAATAAGCATTCCACAAAGCACAAGAAAATTAGTTCTTGGACGTGTAGGAAATTGAACTGGAGAGTGATGTATAGAATGAATTCTTTTGGTTGATATTGATGCACAGTGCTGGTTCTGTATGAGCATAATGTGATCAACAAGCAGTGGAACCCAGAAAAAGAGGCATTTATTTTTTCTGTTCTTCAAACCGATAACTTTGAAGGATCTTAATATATAAAGCTATTGGCATAACTTTCCATTACACTAATATTTCCATACATTGCAAGTGCAAGATCACTATAGGCAAAGTTGCAATGATTTATAATCTAAAATGCATCTTTTAAAGTGATTTCCTTAGATGAATTATTTGCTATGATTTGTCAGATTACCTGAAGTGATATTGAACGAATAGTACTTTAAGGTACAAGTTGCACATCATTCACTTAAATTAGAAGGTGTTGGAAAGTTGAGGGACACTCATGAAAAGCTGTTAGAAGAAATAAGAGATTTAAGAATACATTTTCTGAAAGGCTAACTTATTTAGATCAACATAGAAGTAGTGAACATAAAGTGTTCTCCAAATGTTAATTCGGTGGAACTAGTTTTCAAAGCATCAAGCAAATTTAGATAATGGTAAGTGCAAGGTGTTAGTTCGAAAATCTAGAAAGGAAACAGATAGCTAACAAACCAAGGTAGAGAATAGTTCGCAACCGATATACTTTGGAGATGGAACTGGAGCAGCACAGGGGAGACTGAACTGTTCAATACCACAGCTAACATACTATCCAAAGAGAGAGCTTGTATTTATTTATATAACCACTCAAAAGGCAGTCCCAGTACGATCTTGCAATGCAGACTGTGAACCAACTTTGAAAAATCTATGGTGCAATTTTGAACTACTAATTCTGTTGCACTAATATAATTCTTACTGCTTAATGCTGCACTATCAAAAGACTTAACGGGTTTGCTGTTGTGCTTGTTATGTACAGCCTGAAAATCTATGCGAAGTATTACTTATTTTCAAAGAACTATATTGCTACAATCGTCATTACTCAACCTTACAATAGCTGCTTTTATTCGTGTTCATGGCAGAAGATAGTTTTCATAAGCAGATCTGTGTCTATGTCTATTATCCCAGTTTTTACCTCCAACCAAGTGGGTATGTGTGGGCTGGTGCTTGAATAAGTAAGGTGCCATGGCAGAGTCAGTGAATCAGGAACAGGAGTGAATATTGTGGAGCTGTCAAATTTCTCAATGAGGTATACAAAGAACATTTATTTTAGCAGATTGCACTCTAAATTGTGAATAATGTGTGGCTGAGTAATGATGGGGGATTTTTCAAGTAACCAGAATGTCTGAAAACCGTATACACTCAGCACTATATGCAATTTATCTCATTACCGTCTTGAAGCTGACAGCTCTCTCCTACTTCTCCAGCTACCTCTTTGTGATTTGTCTGCGAGGAACTCGAGCTTCCTCCTCATGTCTGCTCAGGCCTGATGGTTCCCATTTTTCCAGAAATGGCACTAGTTTGTCTACGACAGTGCACATGCTTCTCCTCTGCAAAGAACACAAAGAGTTAGGCAGGCTACTAACTAACTCATAATTTAATTTCACCCAGATGTTTGCAGACATTCCATTGTAATAATTTATTTCATATACAGGAAATGCAACAACCTCTTCGCTTTTCGCAAACACTATAGAAAATATGATGTGGGATAATGGAATGGAGAAGAGGGTTGTGTTGCTGCTGGGGTGATAAGGTTGTCAATGTGTAACAACCTTGGCTTATGGCTAGCACTTTTGCCTCTGAATCAGAAGATCATGGATTCAAGAGTCACTCCGGAGAGTTGAGCTCTTAATCTATGCCAGGTGCCATCTTTTGAACAAGACATCAAACCAAGTTTGCTCTGTTCAGTGGATGCAAAAGATTCCTTTTTTTTTCAGAGAGATAAAGCACTGAAACAGGCCCTTCGGCCCACCGAGTCTGTGCTGACCAAGAACCACCCATTTATACTAACCCTACAGTAATCCCATATTCCCTACCACCTACCTACACTAGGGGCAATTTACAATGGCCAATTTACCTATCACCTGCAAGTCTTTGGCAGTGGGAGGAAACCGGAGCACCCGGAGAAAACCCACGCGGTCACAGGGAGAACTTGCAAACAGGCAGTACCCAGAATTGAACCCAGGTCCCTGGAGTTGTGAGGCTGCGGTGCTAACCACTGCGCCGCCCTGTCAAAGAAGTTGTTGTCCTGGCTAGTATTTATTTCTCAATCTGCATCACTAAATGGATAATCTGGTCAATTATCTCAATGCTCTTTGTGGAATCTTGCTGTGTGCAAATTGGCTACCATGTTTCCCGACATTACAGTAGTGACTGCACTTCAAAAATACTTCATTGGAATGTCCTGAAGTTGTGAGACAGTATATAAATGCAACATTTTTCTTGATTTCATTAATAACTGTCTCATTCTGCTCTCTTACACTTTGTGATCCTAGGTGGTGTGAAAATGAGTTATGCTTCTAGCATCTGTGCAATCTACTAATGCATTCAGTAACCTTGGCCATTTCCCGACAAACTTCCTGAATCTCCTTTTTAAAAGTTTTTTTTTATGGTTGCCAAAGAGTCTTTCTGCTCTTACCCTAATCCTTGCCACTATGAGTGAAATTTTATCTTGACAGACCCACGCACGGCAGGGAGGCCAGTGGTCGGTCAGAAACCTGTTGGTAATTGAAGCAGGCTTTGCCGTGGCTCTCTAACTCAGCCATAGCATTAGCATCCTGCTTCCAGGTTTTCACAGAGTGCAGGTGTGATGAAAACTCTCTATTTAAAGGGATCCCAGCAGGAGTCAGAATGGCGGCAGGAACAGTTGCTCATAAAGGATACTAGAGGCAAGGACATAGAAAGAAGACGTGGGAAAGTTGCCCCCCGCCCCCCAACCCCCTGCACTGATCTCTGACTCTTCCCTGGAGCTTATGCTGGAGCAGTTAGGGCCAGAAGGGATGTGCTCTTTACTCTGGGAAAGAGGAAGAGGCTAGCCACCCAAATTGAACAGGCATGGCTGGTAGTAGCAGAGGCTGTCAGCAGCAGGGGTGTGGTGCCCAGGACCTGGATGCAGTGTCAGAAAAGATTTAATGACCTCATTAGGTTAGGAAAAGTAAGTGGCAGTACCACTTTCAGATGACATCCATCACTCTCTGTCATCCCTAGCGTTCTCCTGCACAGCACTGCTCTGACCAATGCAGCTTGCAGTTCCACATGGTCCTTTCTCTCCAGGTATCTCCTCAAATCTCTATCTGAACTGCGAACACTCTCACTCACCCTCATCTTTTTGCCATCTTGCACCCATTCCTCACAGTCACCCTGCTCAAATGTTCTCATTCCATCCTCAACACTTCTCAGACTCATAACTCTTTTCTTCCTCACATTACAGAAGAGAGCACACAACTCAAGGGAGAGGCAGAGAACCAGGGGTAGACCTACAGCCATAGCCACCCTTACTGCATTGGAGGAGGATGCCTTGGAGATCAGCAGGGTGGCACACACATTAGGCATCAGCAGTAGAGAGATGGGGGTGGCATACAGAGCTGATGATAGAATTAGATATGACACTGCCACTTGGCACTTAACAGTCATTCATGTTGAATTGAAGTCACCACTAACAGAAATGTCATGATATGCACTATATTGAGTTTACGAACAAATGAATTACGAGGAGGAGTAGGCCACTCGGCCCTTCAAGCCTGCTCCGCCATTCAATAAGTTCATGGCTGAACTGATCACTCCAGATTTCTACCTACCCCGATAACCTTTCACCCCTTGCTTATCAAGAATCTATTTACCTCTGCCTTAACAATATTCAAAGACTCTGCTTCCACCGCCTGTTGAAGAAGAGAATTCCAAAGACTTACAACCTTCTGAGAGAAAAAAATTCTCCTCATCTCTGTCTTAAATGGGCGACCCCCTTATTTTTAGTTCCAGTTTAGTTGTAGATACTCCCACAAGGGGAAACATCCTTTCCACATCCACCCTGCCAAGACCCCTCAGGATCTTATATGTTTCAAAGAACAAAGAACAGTACAGCACAGGAACAGGCCATTCGGCCCTCCAAGCCTGCGCTGATCTTGATGCCTGCCTAAACTAAAACTTTCTGCACATCCGGGGACCGTATCCTTCTATTCCCATCCTATTCATGTATTTGTCAAGATGCCTCTTAAACGTCATTATCGTACCTGCTTCCACCACCTTCCCCAGCAGCAAGTTCCAGGCACTCACCACCCTCTGTGTAAAGAACTTGCCTCGCACATCCCCTCTAAACTTTGTCCCTCTCACCATAAACCTATGTCCCCTAGTAACTGACTCTTCCACCCTGGGAAAAAGCTTCTGATTATCCACTCTGTCCATGCCGCTTATAACTTTGTAAACCTCTATCATGTCACCCCTCCACCTCTGTCGTTCCAGTAAAAATAATCCAAGTTTATCCAACCTCAACTCATAGCTAATACCCTCCAGACCAGGCGACAACCTGGTAAACCGCTTCTGTACCCTCTCCAAAGCCTCCACGTCCTTCTGGTAGTGTGGCGACCAGAATTGCATGCAATATTCTAAGTGTGGCCTAACTAAAGTTCTGTACAGTTGCAGCATGACTTGCCAATTTTTATACTCTATGCCCCGACCGATGAAGGCAAGCATGCCGTATGCCTTCTTGACTACCTTATCCACCTGCGTTGCCACTTTCAGTGACCTGTGGACCTGTACGCCCAGATCTCTCTGCCTGTCAATACTCCTAAGGGTTCTGCCATTTACTGTATACTTCCCACCTGCATTAGATCTTCCAAAATGCATTACCTCACATTTGTCCAGATTAAACTCCATCTGCCATTTCTCCGCCCAAATCTCCAACCGATCTATATCCTGCTGTATCCTCTGACAATCCTCATCACTATCCGCAACTCCACCAACCTTTGTGTCGTCCGCAAACGTACTAATCAGACCAGCTACATTTTCCTCCAAATCATTTATATATACTACAAAGAGCAAAGGTCCCAGCACTGATCCCTGCGGAACACCACTAGTCACAGCCCTCCATTCAGAAAAGCACCCTTCCACTGCTACCCTCTGTCTTCTATGACTCAGCCAGTTCTGTATTCATCTTGCCAGCTCACCTCTGATCCCGTGTGACTTCACCTTTAGTACCAGTGTGCCATGAGGGACCTTGTCAAAGGCTTTACTGAAGTCCATATAGATAACATCCACTGCCCTTCCTTCATCAATCATCTTTGTCACTTCCTCAAAAAACTCATCAAATTAGTGATACACGACCTCCCCTTCACAAAACCATGCTGCCTCTCGTTAATATGTTTGTTTGTTTCCAAATGGGAGTAAATCCTATCCCGAAGAATCCTCTCTAATAATTTCCCTACCACTGATGTAAGGCTCACCGGCCTATAATTTCCTGGATTATCCTTGCTACCCTTCTTAAATAAAGGAACAACATTGGCTATTCTCCAGTCGTCTGGGACCTCACCTGTCGCCAATGAGGATACAAAGATTCCTGTCAAGGCTCCAGCAATTTCTTCCCTTGCCACCCTCAGTATTCTGGGGTAGATCCCTTCAGGCCCTGGGGACTTATCTACCTTAATGCTTTGCAAGACGCCTAACATCTCCTCCTTTTTGATAACGACATGACTGAGACTATCTACACTCCCTTCCCTAGGCTCATCATCCACCAAGTCCTTCTCTTTGGTGAATACTGATGCAAAGTACTCATTTAGTACCTTGCCCATTTCCTCTGGCTCCTCACATAGATTCCCTTCTCTGGCCTTGAGCGGGCCAATCCTTTCCCTAGTTACCCTCTTGCTCTTTATATATGTATAAAAAGCCTTGGGATTATCCTTAATCCTGTTCGCCAATGACTTTTCATGACCCTTTTTAGCCCTCCTGATTCCTTGCTTAAGTTCCTTTCTACTGTCTTTATATTCCTCAAGGGATTTGTCTGTTCCGAGCCTTCCAGCCCTTACGAATGCTTCCTTTTTCTTTTTGACGAGGTTCACAATATCCAGCGTTATCCAAGGTTCCCGAAACTTGCCAAACTTATCCTTCTTCCTCACAGGAACATGCTGGTCCTGGATTCTAATCAACTGACATTTGAAAGACTCCCACATTTCAGATGTTGATTTACCCTCAAACAGCCGCCCCCAATCTAAATTCTTCAGTTCCTGCCTAATATTGTTATAATTAGCCTTCCCCCAATTTAGCACCTTCACCCGAGGACTACTCTTATCCTTATCCACAAGTATCTTAAAACTTATGGAATTATGGTCATTGTTCCCGAAATGCTCCCCTACTGAAACTTCGACCACCTGGCCGGGCTCATTCCCCAATACCAGGTCCAGTATGGCCCCATCCCTCGTTGGACTATCTACATATTGTTTCAAGAAGCCCTCCTGGATGCTCCTTACAAATTCTGCCCCATCTAAGCCCCTAGCACTAAGTGAGTCCCAGTCAATATAGGGGAAGTTAAAATCACCCACCACTACAACCCTGTTACCTTTTACATCTTTCCAAAATCTGTCTACATATCTGCTCCTCCACCTCCCGCTGGCTGTTGGGACGCCTGTAGAAAACCCCCAACATCGTGACCGCACCCTTCCTATTCCTGAGCTCCACCCATATTGCCTCGCTGCACGACCCCTCAGAGGTGTCCTCCCGCAGTACAGCTGTGATATTCTCCTTAACAAGTAATGCAACTCCCCCACCCCTTTTCCACCCCCTCTATCCCGCCTGAAGCTTCTAAATCCTGGAACATTTAGCTGCCAATCCTGTCCTTCCCTCAACCAAGTCTGTGTAATAGCAACAACATCATAGTTCCAAGTACTAATCCAAGCTCTTAGTTCATCTGCCTTACCTGTTATACTTTTCGCATTGAAACAAATGCACTTCAGACCACCAGTCCCGCTGTGCTCCGCAACATCTCCCTGCCTGCTCTTCCTCTTAGTCTTACTGGCCTTATTTACTAGTTCCCCCTCATTTATTTCACTTGCTGTCATACTGCTCTGGTTCCCACCCCCCTGCCACACTAGTTTAAACCCTCCCGAGTGACACTAGCAAACCTCGCAGCCAGGATATTTGTGCCCCTCCAGTTCAGATGCAACCCTTCCTTCTTGTCGAGGTCCTATCTGTCCCTGAAGAGATCCCAATGGTCCAGATATCTGAAACCCTCCCTTCTACACCAGCTGTTCAGCCACGTGTTTAGCTGCACTATCTTCCTATTTCTAGCCTCACTGGCACGTGGCACAGGGAGTAATCCAGAAATTACAACCCTCGAGGTCCTGTCTTTTAACTTTCTATCTAACTCCCTAAACTCCCCCTGCGGGACCTAGTCACTCTTTCTGCCTATGTCATTGGTACCGATGTGTACCACAACCTCTGGCTGTTCACCCTCCCCCTTCAGAATGCCCCCTGTCTGTTCAGAGACATCCTTGACCCTGGCACCAGGGAGGCAACATACCATCCTGGAGTCTCTTTCACGTCCACAGAAGCGCCTATCTGTGCCCCTGACTATAGAGTCCCCTATAACTATTGCTCTTCTGCGCTTTGTCCCTCCCTGCTGAACAACAGTGCCAGCCATGGTGCCACTACTCTGGCTGCTGCTGTTTTCCCCTGATAGGCCATCCCCCCCCAACAGTATCCAAAACGGTATTCTTGTTAGAGAGGGGGATAGCCACAAGTTGCCTCTTAAGCTTTAAATTCCAGCGGATACAAGCCTAGCCTGTCCAATCATTCCTCGTAAGACAGCCCGCCCATTCCAGGTATTAGTCTAGTAAACCTTCTCTGTACTGCCTCCATCGCATTTACATCTTTCCTTAAATAAGGAGACCAATACTGTACACAGTACTCCAGATGTGGTCTCACCAATGCCCTGTATAGCTGAAGCAAAATCTCCCTACTTTTGTATTCAATTCCCCTCGCAATAAACAATAACATTCAATTAGCTTTCCTAATTACGTGCTGTACCTGCGTACCAACCTTTTGCGATTCATGCACTAGAACACCCAGATCCCTCTGCATCTCAGAGTTCTGCAATCTCTCACCATTTAGATAATATGCTTCTTTTTTATTCTTCCTGCCAAAGTGGACAATTTCCCACTTTCCCACATTATACTCCATTTGCCAGGTCTTTGCCTACTCACTTAACCTATTTATACCCTTATGTTCTCTTCACAAGTTACTTTCCGACCTATCTTTGTGTCATCAGCAAATTTAGCAACCATACCTTCGGTCCCTTCATCTAAGTCATTTTTATCAATTGTAAAAAGTTGAGTCCCCAGCACAGATCCCTGTGTCGCACCACTTGTTAAAATTTGCCAACCAGTTCCTGTTAGCTAGCCAATCTTTTATCCATGCCAATATGTTACCTCCTACACCATGAGCTTTTATTTTCTGCAATAACCTTTGATGTGGCACCTTATCAAAAGCCTTCTGGAAATCTAAGTACAATACCTCCACTGGTTCTCTTTCATACTCAGCACATGTAACTCCCTCAAAGAACTCCAATAAATTGGTTAAACATGATTTCCCTTTCACAAGACCATGTTGATACTGCCTGATTACCTTGAATTTTTCTAAATGCCCTGCTATAATGTCTTTAATAACAACTTCTACCATTTTCCCTATGACAGATGTTAAGCTAACTGGCCTGTAGTTTCCTGCTTTCTGTCTCTCTTCCTCTTTGAATAAAAGAGTTACATTCACTATTTTCCAATCTAAAGGAACTTTCTCCAAATCTAGGGAATTTTGGAAAATTAAAACTAACACATCAACTATCTCACTAGCCAATTCTTTTAACACCCTCGGATGCAGTCCATCAGGACCCGGGACTTGTCAGCCCAGAGCACCAACAATTTGTTCAGTAGAGTTTGTATGCTTTCGCCATGTCAGCACTAATTTATATCTTTGATCTCCCACGTGCCCTTCAAAGGTGACTGAGAAGCTGATGAGATTTTTTAGATTAGATTAGAGATACAGCACTGAAACAGGCCCTTCGGCCCACCGAGTCTGTGCCGAACATCAACCACCCATTTATACTAATCCTACACTAATCCCATATTCCTACCAAACATCCCCACCTGTCCCTATATTTCCCTACCACCTACCTATACTCGTGACAATTTATAATGGCCAATTTACCTATCAACCTGCAAGTCTTTTGGCTTGTGGGAGGAAACCGGAGCACCCGGAGAAAACCCACGCAGACACAGGGAGAACTTGCAAACTCCACACAGGCAGTACCCGGAATCGAACTCAGGTCCCTGGAGCTGTGAGGCTGCGGTGCTAACCACTGCGCCACTGTGCCGCCCCAAGGAGGAATGAGGGAGGAGGCCAGCAGGCTGGCGATGCACTGTCACATGACCCATGTGCACCCTCCATCAGTGAAAATACACTCACCTCGGTGCATACTGGAGTAGAGATAGTTAGGCTGTCACATGGTGAGATTCACATCACATGTGAGCAGAGGTGGGCGCTGTAGACAAGGGCAGCGCCCTTGGAGGGCACAGGACACTCCAAGCTCTGCTCACTTGAACGTAGATGACAAACCTCGGGGGTCATTCATGAAAAGGAACTTGTGGAGCAGGAGCAGGAAATGTGTATTCTTCAGTCAGCATTTCCAAAGGCAGTGTGCACCCTTGGACAGAAATTGGAGGAGTCCATCTTTAGCATGAGTGCCGTGATGCCGCAGGTATTTGCATTAATGTTCACCTCCAAGGAAAGAGTGGCCACTTGCATGGAGAATCAGACGTAGCAGGCCACCGAGTGCATGTTGGCCCAGACCAATGGCCTCCACACTCTGTTACTTTACACAGTTTGGAACAAAGCCTCAGCTGGTTGGCTCAACACCTTACTAGGATGTAGCCAAGTGTTCTCTAGCTCCAGGCTAGCGGGAACATGAGTCTGTATACTCAGTGCTGGGGGATATCACCTCCTTTGAGCTGGAGCTCTGTCACCATCCAGCATCCATGCCCTCTGTCCTGTGGAGCGGTTGGTGGCTGCGGAGAAGGCAGCTACTGCTAGTGTTGTTGCTGTTCCTGGTGCTGCTGGTTCTCTTGCTGTTGTGGCTCCTGGTGCTGGTATGGCTTTTCCTGCTGTGCCTCACGAAAAGTCCAGGCTAAGGCTGCATAAGTGGTTCCCATGATGCAGTGAAGGCTGACAGTAGGAAAGTTGAAATGAAGGTGAGTATACTCCAAGGTAATTGAAAGTACTTTCAAAAAGTTTTAAATGACTCTCAAAGCAGTGAAATCATACCCTCAGAACAAATCCTGCAAGCACAAGCCTTTCACTCAGGCTGGCCACAAGCTTTGCGATTTCACTCTTTGACTTCCCAGCATGTGAATTTCATTGTTCAATACATGCCAAAAGACTTGCAGGTTGATAGGTAAATTGGCCATTATAATTTGCCCCTAGTATAGGTAGGTGGTAGGGAAATATAGGGACAGGTGGAGATGTGGTAGGAATATGGAATTAGTGTAGGATTAGTATAAATGGGTGGTTGATGGTCGGCACAGACTCGGTGGGCTGAAGGGCCTGTTTCAGTGCTGTATTTCTAACTAACTTAAAAAAAAAATCCCTGCAGTGCTCTCGCCTTGTGGACCTTGGCAAGTTCCACATAGCTCAGGAAACCCATGCGCTGGCTGCTGAAGCTAATTGCCTCTTTGAATATTTTAATTACTTACCCAGCAGCTCCGCTGGGATACCGTGCTCACATGCAAACCCACCTGGTTTAAACCAGGAAGTGGACAGGATCATGTCGGGTTCCCAACCTAACACTACTTTTTCAGGGTTTTAACACCACCCACCCGCTCCCCCACCCCCCCCCCCCCCCAACACCTCCACATCCCCCGCTCCCTCCCATAACACCCGAACCTGCCTCCCCTTAGCTGTTAAATTCTGCCCTATCATTCCACCACAGCTTCAGAAAATCCTGGGTTTCAGCCATACTGACCCGACTGATAACACCTCTCACACCCCCCACCCCACCTTCTGCCATTGCACTTGTTACTTGAGCTGTAGCTCCAAGTTGCAATTTAACATTGGCAAAGGCACTGAGTGTCTCTAAGCTTAATATATCTTCTTAAGTTCATGGAACATGAAACAAAAGCTACACCAAGTGTGTAATTAGTTCAATCTGCTATATATGACCCTCTATCCTCTTCACTTTCTTTCTCTTATGCATACACAAACTCAAAGTAAACTTAACCTAAATTAAGCTAGTGAGAAATGATCTTGGCTCGGAAGATCAAGATGTAGAATCAGTTTGGGTGGAGATAAGAAACAGCAAAGAAAAGTCACTGGTGGGAGTAATTTATAGGCCCCCTTATAGTAGCTACACTGTAGAACAGAATATAACTCAAGAAATAATGGGTACTGTCAGGCAAACCTGCCAAGAATGAGGAAAATTAATTTTGCCACATGAACATTGATTTTGGACTGTTGTTGGCGAAGAAAGAACTTGCTTTAAAAAACAATTGGAGACTTTGGCTGGAGAGAGAAATTAGCATATCAACAGACAGTACTTCTTAAGGGCAAAGAGGCTATTCCCTGCTCCAATTTAATCCACAATAGACTTTTGATTACCAGACATTGAAGGTGGAAAGGCTAGCATTCCAGGTTAACTGCTAAGATGGCCGAATACACAAACAGACATGGTCGGACCGATTTGGGTCACGTGACTGTTGGAGTTTTTTGAATTTGAACTGCCAACAAGGAATTTGAAATCTGAAAACTGTTTGTCCTGGACTGGAAAAGACCTCTCTCCTGTCTGCTCTCACCAGCTTCGGAAACTATTGAAGACATATGAACCCAAGAGAGAAAAGTCTCCTGCAATGAACAAGATTTAAGAAGAATGCTGGTCCCCAATGAAAAGCAAAACTACCTACAATCAAGGACCCTACAGCGAGCTCAAAGCACAGTAAAAAAAACTCTCTTCAAAGATTGCCTCAAACCTCTCCATTTTATTTTTCTTCTCTTTTCTGTCTCTGTTTGCATGTGCGTATCATGTATGCATGCTAGCGTGGGGTGCGATGTGTATCCGTAGGCGTTAACCGAATTAGAGTTTAAGTTTAAGGTTTAATAAATGTCACTTTTCTTTAAACCTAAGAAAACCTGGTATGCTCATTTCTTTGCCTTATAATTGGAAAGCTGTAAACAAGGATTCACAAAGGGGAAGCTCAAAGCTCAAATTAAACCCTGTTACAATAAGTCCAGGTGAAGACAGTAAAAGACCCCTAGACACGTTTCTCACCTGGTCGTAACAGGAAAGGTTTAGGAAGGGTACTGCAATAATCATACATAATTTTACTCTTAATAAAGGTTGGACTAATCAAATTGGCAAAGGTATCCTGGAGGATGAGTTCATAGAGTGTATTAGGGACAGTTTCTTTGAATAATATGTTCTGGAACGAACCCAGGAGCAGCCTATTTTGGACCTGGTAATGTGTAATGAGACAGGATTAATAAATGACTTCATTGGCAAGAGTGAGCATAACATGATAGAATTTCACATTCAGTTTGAGGGTGAGAAGTTTGGGTCTGAAACTAGTGTCATAAACTTTAAATAAAGGAAATTACGAGGGTATGAAGACAGAGTTGACTAAAGTGGACTGGTAAAATAAGTTAAAATGTCAGACAGTAGAGAAGCAGTGGCAGACATTTAAGGAGATGTTTCATAACTCAACAAAAATATATTCCATTGAGAAAGAAAGACTCAATGAGAAGGATGCACAATGCATGGCTAACTAAGGAAGTTAAGGATGGTGTCAAATTGAAAGAAAAGGCATACAATACTACAAAGATTAGTGGTAAGGCAGAAGATTGGGAACATTTTAGAAACCAGCAGAGGATGACTTAAAAAAAGAGGGAGAAATTAGAGTATGAGAGTAAACTAGCAAGAAATATAAAAACAGTATAAAGACAGTAAAAGCTTCTACAAGTATAAAAAGTAAGAGAGTGTTTAAAGTAGGAGTTGGTCCCTTAGAGGATGAGACTTGGGAATTAATAATGGGAAACAAGGAAATTACTTTGAACAAGTATTTTGTATCTGTCTCCACAGAAGACACAAAAAGCATCCCAAGAATAGCAAAAAATCAAGAGTCAAAACTTAAAACAATCCCTATCACTGGAGAAAAAGTACTAGGAAAACTAGTGGGACTAAAGGCTGACAAGTCCCCGGGACCTGATGTCTTAAAAGAAGTGGCTGCAGAGATAGTGAATGCATTGGTTGTAATCTTCCAAAATTCCCTATACTTTGGAAAGGTCTCAGCGGATTAGAAAACTGCAAATGCAAAACCTTTACTCAAGAAAGGGATTGTGGGGGATGGGGGGGAGCGATGGTTCGACAGAAAGCGGGAAGCTATAGGCCAGTTAGCCTAACATGTCATTGGGGAAATGCTAGAATCCATTATTAAGAAAGTAGTAGCAGGACATTTAGACTATCATAATGCAATCAGGTAGAGTCAACATGGTTTTATGAAAGGGAAATCGTGTTTGACAAATTTATTTGAGTTCTTTGATTTTGTAACAAGTGGGGTGAATAAAGGGGAACCAGTAATTGTAATGTATTTGGATTTCCAAAAGGTATTCGACAAGGTGCCACATAAAAGTTTACTACATAAGATAAGAGCTCATGGCGTTAGGGGTGATATACTAGCACAGATAAAGGATTGGCTAATTAACAGGAAACAGAGAGTTGGGATAAATAGGGCATTTTCAGGTTGGCAAACTGTAACTGGTGGAGCATCACAGGGATCAATGCTAGGGCCTCAACTATTTACGATTTATATTAGTGACTTGGGTGAAGGGACCGAGTGTATTGTCGCCAAATTTGCAGACGATCGAAGGATAGGTAGGAAAGCAATAAAAAAACTGTGCTGGAAATACTCAGCAGGTCTGGCAGCATCTGTGGAGAGAGAAACACAGGTTTGTGAGTTTTTATCAGAACTGGAAAAGGTTAGAAATATAATAGGCTTTGAGCAATTGAAAGGGGAGAAGGGGCGAAGAAGAACAAAAGGGAAGGTGTGTGATAGGACAGAGGGCAGGAGAGATTAATAGACAGATGTCATGAAATAAAAGGCAAAGGGAGTGCTAATAGTTGTAGTAAAAGGCAAAGCATTGTTTTTCAAATTTTTGCTTTCAGAAGAGCTGTTCATTATTCTGCCATTAACACTCGCTTTGTCTTTTACGACAACTATTACCACTCCTTTGCCTTTTGTTCCAATTACATCTCTATCATTTAGTCTCTCCCGCCTCAGTCCTCTCACACAACTTCCCTTTTGTTCTTCTTCCCCTTGCCTCCCCCCTTTCACTTGCTGAAAGCCTATTATATTTCTAACCTTTGCCAGTTCCAATGAAAAGGTCACAGCTGAAACCTTAACTGTTTTTCTCTCTCCACAGATGCTGCCAGATCTGCTAAGTATTTCCAGCACTTTCTGTTTTTATTTCAGATTTCCAGCATCTGCAGTATTTTGCTTTTATTTTAGGTTGGAAAGTAAGTTTTGAGGAGGACAAGTGTCTGCAAAAAGGTATAGATAGGTTAAATGAGTGGGCAAAAAATTGGCAGATGGAGTATAAGAGGGAAAATGTGAGGTTGCCCACTTTGGCAGGAAGAATAGAAAAGCAGAATATTATTTACATGGAGAGAGACTGCAGAATGCTGCGGTACCGAGGGATCTTAGTGACCCAGTACATGAATCACAAAATGTCAGCATGCAGGTATAGCAGGTAATTGTGAAGGCAAATGGAATGTTGGCCTTTATTGCAAGGGGGATGGAGTATAAACATAGGAAAGTCTTGCTACAACTGTGCAGGGCATTGGTGAGCCCACACCTGCAGTACTGTGTACAATTTTGGTCTCCTTACGTAAGGAGGACTATACTTACATTGTAAGAGTTCAGAGAAGGTTCACTAGGCTGATTCCTGGGATGAAGGGGTTGTCTTATGAGGAAAGGTTGGGCCTATACACACTGACATTTAGAAGAATGAGAAGTGTTCTTATTGAAACATATAGGAATCTGAAGGGGCTTGGCAGGGTAGATACTGAGAGGATGTTTCCCCTTGTGGGGGAATCAAGAACTAGGGGGCACAGTTTCAAAATAAGGGGTCTCCCTTTTAAGATGGAGATGAGGAGGAATTTCTTCTCTCAGAGGGTCATTACTCTTTGGAAGGATTCTCTTCCCCAGAGAGCAGTGCAGGCCGGGTCATTGAATATATTTAAGGCTGAGTTAGACAGATTTTTGATATAAAAAGGGAGTCAAGGGTTATGGGGGGCAGATAGGAAAGTGGAGTTAAGGCCACAATCAGATCAGTCATGATCTTATTGAATAGTGGAGCAGGCTGAGGGGCCAAATGGCCTCCTCCTGCTTCTATTTCTTATGTTTTGTAAATTTTTCCTGTAGCTTTTCTTAAAAATAATTGTGAAAGATAAATGAGCAAAAACCTAGAAGCTGAAGAAAACTATCCTAGCAGTCTGACCAAATGTTGAAGCATTCTGGAAAATTTAGTACACTGCACCAACTCAACCCTCAGCTAACCAAGTCATAGCAAAAAAAATCAAGTCAAAATCCAACCATTTGAGAGAGGCTTAAGCCTTCAAGTAAAAATTTTAATGATGGCATTAAAAGAGACAGAAAAACTCAATGGTAAACTGAACCATTATTCTGAAATATGTAATTATTTTAAATTTTATCCTGTTTAAAGCCATATTATGGGCGGTAGACATTTTAATTACTGATGAAAAGAAATGTCAGAATAAATTTTTTCAGAAAGTGGTTGAGTGATTTATGGTGTCACCGATAACAAGTGGTATAACAAGTAATTATTAAAGATCGATGTTATTTATTAATGGTAATCCCATTAGAGCATCTCCTCGTGGTCTGACAGGTAATTGTTATAAGTGTGACAGATAAATGTCGACATTTTAACATTGGAATTCCAATTAGAAATGTTTAACATTTTACAATGTTAAATCATGACATGAGAAGTACGATTTGTAAACAGGAACTGCATGCCCTATACAAAACTTTTAATAATGAGATCTGTTTAAAGTCAACATATACACTTCCAGGATCCTACTTCTGTGACTCCAATGAGCCTAGGAACTCTTTTTTTATGTATGAAATTTAACACCTACATTTACATACATAAGAATTAAGAGCAGGAGTAGACCACTTGAACCTGCTCCGCCACTCAGCAAGATCATGGCTGATCTGATTGTAAACTTGATTCCACATTTCTGCCTACCTCTGATAACCTTTCACTCCCATGCTCATCAAGAATCTATCTATCTTATCTATCTAATGGAGCTGTATAAAACGTTAGTTAGGCCACAGCTGGAGTACTGTGCACAGTTCTGCTCACACACTATAGGAAGGATGTGATTGCACTGGAGAGGGTGCAAAGGAGATTCACCAGGACGCTGCCTGGGCTGGAGCATTTCAGCAATGAAGAAAGACTGGATAGGCTAGGGTTGGTTTTCTTGGAGCAGAGAAGGCTGAGGGGGGACCTGATCGAGGTATACAAAATTATGAGAGACATTGATAGGATAGATAGGAAGAAACCTTTTCCCTTAGTGGAGGGGTCAATAACCAGGGGGCATAGATTTAAGGTAAGGGGCAGGAGTTTTAGAGGGGATTTGAGGAACAATTTTCACCCAGAGGGTGGTTGGAATCTGGAGCACACTGCCTGAAGGGGTGGTAGAGGCAGGAACCCTCACAACATTTAAGAAGTATTTAGATGAGCACTTGAAATGCCATAGCATACAAGGCTACGGGCCAAGTGCTGGAAAATGGGATTAGAATAGATCGTTGCTTAATGGCCAGCACAGACATGATGGGCCAAAGGGCCTGTTTCTGTGCTATATAACTGTATGACGCTACGACTCTACCTCTGCCTTAAAAATATTCAAAGACTGTTTCCGCTGCCTTTTGAGGAAGAGAGTTACAAAGACTCACGAACCTCTGGGAGAAAACATTTCTCCTCATCTCTGTCTTAAATGGGTGACCCCTTATTTTTTTAACAGTGACCCCTAGTTCTAGATTCTCCCACAAAGGGAAACATCCTTTCCACATCCATCCCGTCAAGACTCCTCAGGATCTTATATGTTTCAATCAAGTCGCCTCTTACTCTCCTAAACTCCAGTAGATACAAGCCTAGCCTGTCCAACCTTTCCTCATAAGACAACCTGCCCATTCCAGGTATTAGTCTAGTAAACCTTCTCTGAACTGCTTCCAATGCATGTACATCCTTCCTTAAATAGTGAGACCAATACTGTACACAGTATTCCAGATCTCACCAATGCCCTGTATAACTGAAGCATCACCTCCCTACTTTGATATTCAATTCCCCTCACAATAAACGATAACATTCTATTAGCTTTCCTAATTACTGCTGAACCTGCATACTAACCTTTTGCGATTCATATATTTATGTAATTCTAATTATATCTAATATTAATTCAAAAATAAAACAAAAAAGGATACTTGGTATTCAGTGGGTTAATCTGGATCATTTCACTTTGTAGGACTATGGTAAAATTCCAGATTATCTAATTAAGCGGACTGAAGAGGAGAAGAAAGCACAGGAAGAATATGATGCCTATGTAAAGGAGCGTATACGGCAAGGTTCTATGAAAATGTTGACTGAAGATGAACGAAACAATGTGTTATTGGTTAGCACTGATTATCTACTTCCATAATATTTTTTATAAAGTTATATAACTGGCTGAGATTCCAAAGCAGAGTGGGGAACATAGAAAAACGAATAGATCATTCAGCCCATCGAGCCTGTTTGACCATTCTGTTATATCAATGGCTCCCCCACTACAGTTCATACTGGTTGTCTTCTCCATCTCCCATGTGAATTCAAGATAGCACTCTTCTCCCCTGCTCCTCAATTCACGCTGGCAGTAGTCTCCTCCTCCTTCCCAGTTTATGTTGGCATTCATTTTGGTGTCTGGCATCACTTGACTCCAGCACACTCCTACCTTTCCCAGATCATACTTTCATTTCTTACTCTTCCCCATTCACATTGGCACTTGCAGCTCATGTTGGAATTCTTCTTTCCTTCATTCCTTGCTACCTGGCATGCAATTCACACTGAAACTTTTCACAGCTCCTTCATTTTTCATTGGCATTTTCTTTTCTGCCCCTTCTGCTTTGGCACTACTCTCCAACTTTATCTCCTACTCCTCAGAGGAGTGAGATACTAATGTGGGTAAATTCTCATGATGTCAACAATTCTCCATCTCAGTAACAACAGCATTAGATGTTCGACAGCAAGAGGGGATTAGAGCAGGAGTGTGGTGGGAGCAGCTATTCATTTTCTGTACCCCAGGAAATTAAAAAGTTTGGGTACACACACCAATTAGTAATTATACCTAAATCTAACAGCAACTAATAACTATGTGGAATAGAACAATCTGAACTTTTTCTTATCTTTAAAGAGGAGTCAAATAGGATAAAGTTTGGATTTTGAAGCCATCTGAGTTTCCTTTTTTAAAAAAAGGAAGTAATTTTTTTTGTTTGCTTATTCTGTGCTGAATAGTTTTCTCTGGTCTGTAAACTTTTAGGATTCTATACAGGAGTGAGTTGGATTAGTTTTGGATTGCCCTAGCAAAGAGCCAGCATATACAATAGAGAGAATGGTCTTCTTTTGTGGTTCTGCACTTCTACCCTTATAAAAATGAAAGGAAAAAACAACAGAATTTGACTACCTTATCCATAAATTTTAGTTTTGCATAAACTTTATGGAAATAATTCCCAAATAGCAGTTTCAAGTTTTGAAATTCAAATGAATATCAATACAAAAGCAAAATACAGTGGATGCTGGAAATCTGAAATAAAAACAGCAAACACTGGAAATATTCAGCAGATTTGGCAGCATCTGTGGAGAGAGAAACAGAGTTAACATTTCAGGGCAGTGACCTTTCATCAGAACTGGGAAAAGTTAGAAATGTCATAGATTTTGAGCAAATGAAAGGGGGGGAGGGGAGGGGAGGGAAAGGGAAGGTCAGTGATGGGGTAGAATTTTTCTTTTTCTTTTCAGTAGATGCATTGACTAGTTCAGTCAGATATATCAACCAAGTTTAACATTTGCATCTTTTTAGCATCACCATAAACCACTCTCCTTAACAGAATGCTTTAAAGAGTCATGCCCTATTAGTCCTGCTCTTAAAGGAGAGTAAACTCAGAACTTTTTATTTTGATTACCAATTGACATTAAGGTAACTTAAGTAATATTGTTTAAATTGAAAACTGAGCTACATAGTATTGACCTACTTGCTGTTCTATTTCTGGTAACCTTTCAGGGACTAAAGCAGAACTGGGCAGAGCTGAATCATGCATATCAAAGTCTTTCCATTTTGATAGATACTGAATCCAAGAAACTCCACAAGGAAGCACTTGAGACCAAAATGAAAAAACTAGAACAGGACATTGACCTGATTGAGAAACATAAATTTATCTACATTCCACGAAACTAAAGACCATCATAACCTTTCTTTTTCAATCATAATTTTATTATGTATGTGCTTTGGAAAAAGTAAAGTGTTTTATTATGCAAATCTTGTTACATTTTTAATCCTAGAAGTATTTCCCAAATAAAATATCTACAAATGCCGTACTTATGCAGTATGTAAGCATAAAAATGAAGAAATTGTTATGTGACAAATGAACCACAAGTTACAATTTAAATGCATTATTATCCTTTTATTTCATTTGACAAGGAATTGTTATAAATGACAAAATTGATATTTTGTATTGTACAAAAATGTTAAATAGTCATATTCTTTATCAATAACAATGGTTTATTCTGAGAAACTGTCACTAGTTTTGCATTGAAAGAAACAAGTTTTGGCATGGCATACTCAAGTGATTGAAGGTTTGCACTACCAAAGTCACTGCCTCATTAATAAAGGGAAAAGGGTTGAATGATAAGAGTGTGTTATGTAATAGAGGAAGTTAACTTGGTATTGGCCATTCAAAGGAACTTATTGGAAAAGATCACAAAAGTAAGGCAAGAATAGTGCTACAAAATTGCAGCACAGGGCATAATGGGCATGCTAAGAATATTGAACTTGCACAGACAAATGTCAAAAAGATATAGAAAGGAGTTCATGACAATTCTATTACACATGCCATGATAGCAAACAGAACATTCTGCAGGAAATAATTTTGCTGAATCAGATTGGGTTGTCTTAGTCCACATAGTTCTTGCGTTTAAAGGTAAAACGTACACATAGTAGGAAGGTTTGGAGTGAAATAGCTGGAGAATATGAAAAGAGAATTGTGAATTTATTTGCAAAGCACAAAATTCCCCAAAAAACTTGATAATTCTTCCCAACATATGTTAGAGGCAACACTTTTGAGACTCGCCAAGGACTCAGGTGGGTTGGAGGCAACAGCATCAGTGGCAATTACATCCAGAGCTTGTGAAGAATGCTGAAGAACCTAATACATGCTGGGTGTTAGCTGTGGCTTAGTGTGTAGCATTCTCACCTCAGTTAGAAGGTTCAAGCTCTGCTCTAGAGACTTCAGTACAAAATCTAGGCTGACAATTCGGTTTAAGAAATAGAAGCTGGAGTAGGCCATTTGACCCTTTAAGTCTGCTCTGCCATTCCACAAGATCATGGCTGATCTTCAACCTCAACTCCACCTACCTGCACTATCCCCATATCCTTTAATTCCCTGAGTACCCAAAAATCTATCAACCTCTGTCTTGAATATATTTAATGACAGGTCTCTGGGGTGGGGAATTCCAAAGATTCACAACCCTTTCAGCAAAGAAATTATTCCTCATCTCTGTCGTAAATGGCTGACCCCCTTATTCTGAGATTGTGATCTTGCGTTCTAGATTCCCTAGCCAGGGGGTGCATTTTCACAGCATCTACTGTGTCAAGTCCCTTAAAAATTTTATATGTTTCATTTCTATCACCTCTCATTCTTCTGAACTCCAAAGAATATAGACCTGGTCTAATCAATCTCTCTTTATAGAATAATCCCTTCATCCCAAGAACTAGTCTGGTGAACCTTCACTGAACTCCCTCTAGGACAAGTATGACCTTCGTTAGGTAAGGAAATACAAATTGCACACAGTACTCAAGGTATGGCCTCACCAATGTCCTGTATTGTAGTAAGACTACCCTTATACTCCAATCCCTTTATGTCAAATGCTAACATATGGAATTCCTGATTGCTTGCTGTACCTGCATATTAACTTTCTGTGATTCATGTACAAAGACACCCAGGTCCCTCTGAATATAAACATTTCCCAGTCTTTCACTATTCAAACAATATTCTGCTTTTTAAAATTTTTCCTGCAAAGTGGATAACTTCTCTCTTCGCCACATTGTATTTCATCTGCCACGTTCTTGCTCACTCGTTCAATCCCTCTGTAGCCTCTTTGCATCCTGCTCACTGCTTATTTCCCCATGTCAGCTGTGGCCCAGTTGGTAGCACTCTCACCTCTCAATCACAAGGTTCTGAGTTTAGGTCCCGCAAAAATCAAGGCTGACACTCTAGTACAGCACTGAGGGAGCGCTGCATTATTGGAGGTGCTGTCTTTTGGATGTGGTGTTAAATTGAGGCCCATCTGCCTGCTTGGGTTGATGGAAAAGATCCTATGGCACTATTTCAAAGAAGAGCTGGGGAGTTATCCCCAGTATCCTGCCCAATATTTATCCCTCAATCAACATCACAAAAATAGATTATCTGCTCATTATCACATTGCTGTTTGTGGGAGTTTGCTGTGTGCAGGTTGGGTGCAGTGTTTTCTATATTATGTGATGACACTCATAACAGTACTTCCTTGTCTGTAAAGTGCTTTGTGACATCTGGTGGTCATGAAAGGTGCTATATAAATGCAAGTTTTTCTTTCTAACTTTGTATCGTCAGTAAACACGGATACATTACCCTCAGTAACCTCATCTAAGTTATTAATACAGATTGTAAATAGATGAGACGCAAGTACTGATCCTTGCGGCACTCCGTTAGTTACAGCCGCCAACCAGAAAATGTCCTGTTTATTCCTACGTTCTGTTTTCTGTCCATTAACCAATCCTCAATTCATCCTAATACATTGTCCCAATGCATGATTCCTAATTTGTGTATCAGCTTATCAAATGCTTTTAGAAAATCCAAATACACTACATCTATTGGTTTCCTCCTTATGCATCTTACTAGCTACATCCCCAAAAACTCTGACAGATTTGTTAAATGCAATTTTCCTTTCATAAATCCACGTTGGCTCCTCTTAATCATATTATAATTTTCTAAGTGCTCTGTTACCTCACCCCTAATAATAGATTCTAGCATTTTGCCTACTACTGACGTTAGGCTAACTGGCCTATAGTTTCTCCATTTTCTCTTTTCCTCCTTTTTTAAATAGCGGAGCTATGTTTGCTACCTTCCAATCCTTGGAAACTGTTCTAGAATCAAAGGAATTCTGGAAGATCAAAACCAATGCATCCACTACCTCTGCAGCTTCCTCATTTAAAACCCTAGGTTGCAGGTCGTCGAGTCCAGGTGATTTGTCACTACTTAGTCCCATTAAGTTCTCCGGTACTATTTCTTTACTTAGACTGATTTCTTTAAGTTCCTCATTCTTTCTAGACACTTGGTTCCCTATTATTTCCAGAATGTAAGTTGTGTCTTCAATGGTGAAGTTAGGTATAAAGTATTTATTTAACATTTGTTTAGCAGTATTTGTTTAATGGCAACATCATCTGAAAGCATAGCTCTACCTCACCAACAGGAGTAAGAGGCGACTTGATTGAAACATATAAGATTCTGAGGGGTCTTGACAGGGTGGATGTGGAAAGGACGTTTCCCCTTGTGGGAGAATCTAGCACTATGGGTCATGGTTTAAAAATAAGGGGTCGCCCATTTAAGACAGAAATGAGGAGAATTTTTTTTCTCAGAGGGTCGTGAGTATTTGGAACTCTCTTCCTCAAAAGGCAGTGGAAGCAGAGTCTTTAAATATGTTTAAGATAGAGGTGGACTGATTCTTGATAAGCAAGGGGGTGAAAGGTTATTGGGAGTAGGTGGGAATGTGGAGTTGAGGTTACAATCAGATCAACTATGATCTTATTGAATGGCGGAGCAGGCACGAGGGGCCGAGTAGTCTATCTGGCTCCTAATTCGTATGTTCTTATAACACCTCCTCAACTCTCCACTGTTGCCAAATTATCAAAGTGCTTATCCGATGAGCAGCAATTTGCTCCGATTAAATATTGGGAAGGCTGAAGCCATTGTTTTTGGTCCCTGCTCCAAACTCCATTCCCGAGCTACCAATTCCATCCCTTTCCCTAGTAACTGAAATTAAACCACACTATTCGCAAACTTGGTGTCATAGTTGACCCCGAGATGAACGTCTGACCACATATTCATGCCATCACTAAGGCCACCTATTTACACCTCGATAACATCGCCTGACTTCGCCCCTGCCTCAGGTCTTCTGCTGCTGAAACCCTCATTCATGCTCTTGTTACCTCCAGACTTGATTATGCCAACGCACTTAAGGCTGGTCTCCCACATTCTACCCTCTGTAAGCTTGAGGCCATCCAAAATTCTGCTGCCCATGTCCCAACTCGCACCAAGTACCTTTCACCTCTCACTGACCCACATTGGCTCCCACTCAAGCAATGTCTTGATTTTAAATTTCTCATCCTTACTTTCAAATCCCTCCATAGCCTCAGCTCTCCCTATCTCTGTAATCTCCTCCAGCCCCACAACTCTCCGAGATAGCTGCGCTCAGCTAATTCTGGCCTTTTGAACATACCCGATTTTAATTGCTCCACCATTGTTGGCTATGCCTTCAGTTACCTAAGCTCTGAAATTTCCTACATACACCTCTCTTGCCGCTCTGCCTCACTTTACTCCTTTCAGACACTTATTTATTTTTTATTTATTTTATTTTATTTAGAGATACAGCACTGAAACAGGCCCTTCGGCCCACCGAGTCTGTGCCAACCATCAACCACCCATTTATACTAATCCTACATTAATTCCATATTCCTACCACTTCTTAAAACCTGCCTCTTTGATCTAGCTTTTTGTCATCTGACTGAATGGGGGGAATTTTATGCTCTCCCTTGCAGCGGGTTTGGAGGCAGGGAGAGCATCAAATCGGGTGGGATGGTGGGGGGAGGGGGGAGTTCCCGCCACCATCCCATCTTTGCCAAGGTGGGAAGGCTTGTGAAGGACCTTCCTTTCCCACTGCCAATTAAAGCCCTTAACTGGGCAATTAACCCCCAATTAAGGGCCTCTTCCCACCTCAGCCACAATTAGCCATGCAGCAGGCGGCCCTGTCACCACACAGGAAGCACGGCACGAAAAGCCATGCAAACTGCTTCCTGGCTCCGGGGATGAGGGGTTGGGGGTGGTGTTACTCATTCAAAGGCACTTAGTCCCTGAACAAGGGACCTGGCATCGGGAAGGGGGAGCCCGCTGAGAGCCACTCCCGTGCCCTTGCTGACGAACCACTCCCCCACCCTCCCCTGTGACCCCCAACCCATGAGACCCCTCCCACTCTGACCTACCTGAGGCCTGGCTCCAGCGACGCTCCTCGGCCTCCTCTATGGTTACCTCCAGCAGCAGCCACCATCTCTGCAGTGGCGCTACAGCTTCTCGCCTCTGATTGGCTGGCAGCTCTCCAAGGGCGGGACTTATGGCAATGGGGTCCTAGATCCTGTGGAAGGCCCGCCACTGTCCACTTAAGTGTCTGATTGGCACTAAATCTGGCGGGCCTTCCAGAAAAGAGGCGATGCAGGGATCGCGGCATCTGTTTCTCCAGATGTTGAGACTTCCGCCGCCAGAATAAAATTTCCCCCAATATCTCCTTGTATGGTGTGGTGCCATACTTTATTTTATAATGCTCCTGTGAAGTGCCTTGGGACTTTTTATCATGATAAGGGCACTATATAAATATAAGTTGTTCAATTTCTCTGCCATTTCCTTATTTTCCACTATAATTTCACCTGTCTCTTCCTCTAATGGGCCCACATTTACTTTCACTAAACTCTTCCAAATTTACATACTTAAGAGATGTTTACAAAGTGTTTTTGTGTCTCTTGCTAGTCTAGTCTCATATTCTCTTTTTTCTTTCCTTATCAATTTCTTGCTCCTCCTTTGCTGAATTCTAAAATCTTCCCAATCCTCGGGCTAACAAACTCCTTTTGTTAGCCATGGTTGGACCGCTTATTTTGCGCATCCTTTGTGCCTTAAAGGAATGTATATTTGTTGACAATTCTGTATTAATTCTTTAAATACTTGCCACAATATAGTGCTGAGGGAGTGCTGCATTATCAGAGATACTATCCTTTGGCTGAGAGGTTAAGCTGAAGCTCCATCTGAATGTAAAAGATCTCACAGCACTATTAGAAGAGAAGTGGGGAGTTCTTCCTCGATGTCCGGACCAACATTTATCCCCCATCAACATCATTAAAAAAACATATCAACCAGTCATTATCACATCGCTATTTGTAGGACCCTGTCATGCACAATTTTGGCTGCTGCATTTCCTGCATTACAATGATGACAACAATTCAAAAGTACCTCATTGGCTGTAAAGTGCTTTGGAACATCATGAGTTCATGAAAGGTGCTATATAAATTTGAGTCTTTATTTTATATGAAAGCTGACCCCATATCTAAAAATTCTGTCACTAAGGGGTAGATTGGAAAAAGAAGGGCTGAAGATGAAACCTTGAGGCATAACTGCAGTGGCCATGCAGGAGTGGGAGATAAAAATGTGAGAAATCACTGTCATCATTGGGACAGGTAAGAATGGAGTCAAACAACTGTACCATGGAGATGGAGCACAGAGGAATAATGATGGAAAGGGGAGGATTAGTAAATTGTGTCAAACACTGCAGAGAGGCTCAGGAGGACAAGGTGTGATAATGCAGCACTTTAGTTGATATTGTTGCTCAATAATCAGATCCAAAGATTTTTCCTTTGCTAATGGGCATCAATCCAGTCTATATAAATCTCATTTGTCATATATCAGTGTGAATTGCCTTGCATTTCAGCCATTCCTTTCCCTATGTCCCTTTGCACTTAATTTCTCCAAGTTCTGCAGCAGGTAGGGCAGATGATCCTGCCTTCAATAATTTTGCTTCTAAGGTGTACTCAGAGGTACTGAACTGCTCTCTGGGCCAGTTTCTTTTCTCAAAAGAGGGATTTAGGGGTCCATGTACAGAAATCATGAAAAACTAGTGGACAGGTACAAAAAATAATTTAAAAGGATAATGGAATGTTAGACTTTACCTCAAGAGAACTGAAATATAAAGGGGTGGAAGTTATGCCACAGTACTGAAACAGCTCTTTATCAAAGTCACAAATGAGATTCTGTGTGACTGTGACAAAGGCAAACTATCCCTCCTCATCTTTCTCCACCTGCCTGCAGACCTTGACACAGTTGATCACACCATCCTTCTCCAATGCCTCTCCACTGTCGTCCAGCTGGGTGGGACTGCACTTGCCTGGTTCCATTCTTATCTAACTAATTGTAGCCAGAAAATCACCATCAGTGGCTTCTCTTTCCATTTCTGCACAATGACCTCTGATGTCCCCCGGTGACCTATCCTTGGCGCCTTCCTATTTCTCATCTGCATGCTGCTCCTCAGCAACTTCATCCACATGTCTGTTGACAACACCCAGCTTTACCTCTCCTGACCCCTTCATTATCTCTAAATTGTCAGACTGCTTATCCAACATCCAGTCCTGGATGAGCAGAAATTTCCTTCAATTAAATATTGGGAAGACTGAAATCATGGTGTTTAGACCGGCCACAAACCCCATTCCCTCGCCACTGACTCCATCCCTCTCCCTGGCAACTGTCCCAGGCAGAACCAGACAGTTCACAACTCAGTGTCTTATTTAAACCTGAGATGGGCTTTCAACCACATATCCACGCTGTCAATAAGACTGCCTATTTACACCTCTGTAACATCACCTAACTCCACCCCTACCTCTTCTGCTGCTGAAACCTTTTTTTTATGTCTAGATTTGAGTATTCTAACACACTTCTGGCTGGTCTCCCACATTCTACCCTCCATAAATTTGAGGTCATCCAAAACTCTGCTGCCCATGTCCTAACTTGCACAAAATACCATTCAACTATCACCCCTGTGCTCGCTGACCTACACTAGCTCCCAGTTAAGCAACACTTCAGTTTTAAAATTCTCATCCTTGTTTTCAAATTCCTCCATGACCTCATCCCTCCCTATCTCTGAAATCTCTTCTGGCCCGACAACCCTCCAAGAAATCTGCAATCCTTTAATTCTGGCCTCTTGAGCATCCCCGATTTTAATCTCTCCACCAGTGGCAGCCATGTCTTCAGCTGAAATTCGAAAAGCTCTCCCCCAATAAACTATTGCGACTGTCAATTGACGATTTCAAAACTGATTTTGATAGATTTTTGTTAGGTAAGGGTATTAAAGTATGTGAAACCAAGGTGAGTAGATGGAATCAAGATAAAATCAGCTATGATTAAATGAATGGCAGAAAAGGCTCAAGGGACTGAGTGGCTGACTCCTGTTCCTGTACTCCCATTTCTTGTGCTTTTTGTCCCAAATGTGTTACCTCACACTTAACAATAGTAAATTCCATCTGCCACCAATCTGTCCAATCCATTAGCCTGTTTATGTCTTCCTGAAATTTTTTAGATCGCCTCAATTTTTAACAATTACATTTATGTCATCAGCAAATAGTGTTCACTATTCCCAAGTCTGAATCATCTATGTTAACCAAGAACAAAACTGGACACAGCATGGACCATTGGGGAACACCACTTACAACCCTTCTCCAGGCTGAGTACCATGCATTTACCCAATTGTTTGTTTCCTATTCATCTACCAACTTTCTTTCCATGCTTTTACATTTCCTCTTATACTATGTGCCTGAATTTTATGGACAAGCCTCTTGTGTGACAATTTATTGAATAGCTTCTGGAAATCCATGTACAAACATATTAACATAAGAATTAGGCTCTTCAAGCCTGCTCCACATTCAATAAGATCATTACTGATCTGATTGTAACCTCAACTCCACATTTCTGCCTACCCCCGATAACCTTTCACCCCCTTGCTTATCAAGAATATATCTACCTCTGCCTTAAAAATATTCAAAGACTCTGCTTCCACTGCCTTTTGAGGAAGAGAGTTCCAAAGACTCATAACCCTCAGAGAGAAAGAAATTCTCCTCATCTCTATCTTAAATGGGTGACCCCTTATTTTTAAATAGTGTCTACCAGTTCTAGATTCTCCCACAAGGGGAAACATCCTTTCCACATTCACCCTGTCAAGACCCCTCAGAATCCTAAATGCCAATCAAGTCGCCCCTTACTCTTCCAAACTCCAGTCGATGCAAGCCTAGCCTGTCCAACCTCTCCTCATACGACAACCAACCCATTCCAGGTATTAGTCTAATAAAACTTCTATACAATAGGTCAGTTCTTCGAAAAGCTCTATTAACTTTTCCAAACACAGCTTGTCTTTAACAAATCTATGCCAAGTCCTTGATTAATCTCACATCCAAAGACTTTTTTTTAAACCACAGGATCTTTCTATCACTTGTTTCCCCTGTTACATTCGCTGTCTGTCCACATCTGGAACAGGTTCAAATGTATAAAAATTTTCTAAACATGTACATTTTCTAACTGTGTACAAACTATATCTTGAATTATGGATTTAAGAGTTTTCTCACAACTGATATTAGACTAACAGGTCTATGGGGAAGATGGTAGCATAGTGCTAATTGTCACTGAACTAGTATTCCAGAGGCACACGCTAATGTTCTGGGGGCATGGGTTCAAATCTCACCACAACCGCTAGTGGAATTTAAATTTAAGTAATAAATTCAATTGATTAATGAAAAATATGGAATTGTACGCTAGTCTTAGTAATGGTGCCATGAAACTATCATCAATTATCGGAAAAACCCATCTGGTTCACTCATGTCCTTTAGGGATGGAAATCTGCCGTCTTTACCTGGTCTGGCCGACATGTGACTCCAGCCCCACAGCAATGTGGTTGACTCTTCATTGGCCTCTGAAATGGCCTAACAAGCCACTCAGTTGTCAACGGCAATTAGGAATGGGCAACAAATGCTGGACTAGCCAGTGATGCCCACATTCCATGACAGAATAAAAAAAGTTGTCTGGTTTATCATTTTAAAGTAATGAAGAAATACAAAATAACCTTTTTCTCAAAGTATCAGGGAAAGCATTGTGGTAAGTAAAAAAAAACTTTCATATCATTCAAAATAAATTTACGGAGAAGTGTAGTTCACCTCTCTGTAACATTATTTGGTGCATTACAGTAAAACATAATTACTTAGCATTCACTCCATTATATTGAAATTCTATTTGCTCTTTTGGAACTTTGTGCAACAGCAAAAGTGACGAAGGAGAGAATATATTTGGAGAATGTGATCAATTAATACATTACCAGTGTTGTAAAACTATATAATTGTTTTATATATGTTCAGAAAGATGTGTAGCTGAACTTTGAGAGGATTTATTGCTCAAAGGATCCTCCACAGAGAAATCTGCAGATTTGGTGACATTTCAACTACCAAAGAAATGGATGCTAGCTCCACAGAATGGCCTTCAGAGTACTCGAGAGAGCTCTTAATAGAGCTACAGGTGGAAGGTTGTTGATTTCTCAATATTCTAGTATGCAATATTCAATTCAGAGCCAAATAGCAAAATTGTAATGTCATTATATTACTGATCTGAGGGAATTCTCAGAGTCACTAACTTATTTATTGGAAACACAGAAACCAGTCGTACAGTGGGGACGTTACATCTGAGGATTAACCACACTATACAACACATTATTGGCTATATACTATGGGAGAACGTATGGACATTGCTATGATATTTATGCATACAACACATATAATGGGCTGAAATTTATACTCTCAGCGGTGGATGTAAACAAAGCGGGCTGCACTTCGTGGAACCACCGCGATATTAAGCGCAGCAGCTCATTTAAATGACCAGGGCGGACCACCCATCCCAATGATGTGGAGGGGGCGGGCGGTCCATCCCCGGCAATGGCATCAGCCACCTTTGCGCATGCGCTGACTCCATTTATAAAGGGCTCTAAGCCCTACATTTCAATTTAAGAATTTAAAGAGTTAGTGATTTTAAAAGAGTAAATAAATTGATCTTGACCCTCTCCCTCCCCCCCCACCCATAACCATAGGATTAATTACCTGCCCTCTCCCCCACAAAAAACATTTACCTTGTGCACCTGACCTCCACCCCCCCACAAAGTTCATAAACTTTAAACTTTACCCCTTCCCATGATCACCTACACCAATGAAATGACTCTGATGCCACTCCCCACCTCCACCCCGTACCCCACACTGAGAAACTTACCTGCTCTCCTTCCCCACCAGTGTTCCACATCGGATCCCCAGAGTGGGATCCGAAGGCGTGAGAGTGTCAGCCAACGGCACCAATATCACTCCAGGACAGATGGCGGGAGCAGGAAGGTAATTTATTCATTCTTTTAAATTATTTTACATATTTAAATTTGGCTCCCATCGCCGAGCGGCAGTGGGGGCCGCCAAAAGGCCTTGCCCCCACCAGCAATGACGGGACAGAGCTTCCCAACGTCGAGGCCCCTGGCGGGCCTCTGCCGGAGGCTTTTTCCGGCCCTCCCTGTCACAGCACCAACATCGGGGGCTCTGTAAAATTGAGCCCAATGTCACAAAAATCCAGGCTGGCATTCCAGTGCAGTACTGAGGGAGTGCTGCATTGCAAAGGTGCCATCTTTTGGATGAAATGTTAAGGCTCCGTTTGGCCTCTCAGGTGGACATAGAAGATCCCATGGCACTATTCTGAAGAGGAGCAGGGGTGTTATCCCCAGTGTCTTGGCCAATATCAGTCAACATCATAAAAACAGATTTTCTGCTTATTATCACATTGCCATTTGTGCGAGCTTGCTGTGTGCAAATGGACTGCCATATTTCCTACATTACAACAATGACTACATTTCATAAACGACTTCTTTGTAAAACCTTTTGGGATATCCTAAGGTCATGAAAGGTGCTTTATAAATGCAATTTTACCTTTCTTACAGTCATTTGGTAGTATAGAACTTGAATATTGCTGAAAACAGAGACATTTCATCAAAGCTTTTCGTCTTGTACTCATAAGGGCAATTCGCAAGAATACCAACCAACATAAGGGAAAGCAACAAATTTATACTATATGGGAAGAGACTGCTGATTGGTTGGCAAGTGGACTCTGATTGGTAGAGGTGTTGCCATGGAGAAGGCACCTGTGTATGGTGACTGACAGTTAACTGCCAAGCTTTGTTTGAAATTTAAACCAAACAGCTTGACTCTGATTGGTCAAGGCATTGCCCTCACTTATTTTGTTTAGTTGAAACAGTCACAATGTGTGTACATGTTCTTTCTGTCTGCAAAGAACAGGGCCCTGTGTATTAATATATGTAGCTTCCAGTACGTGCAAATGTGATCATTCTTTTTCTTACTTTTTATCTTTCTTTTTCAATGTAATCAGAATGGCAAATTTATGCACAATTTTTGGTCCTTCCTTCAAATTGTACCATTTTCCTGAAGTGATTCAGGATAACTACAAATATCATGACTTGCATTGATGTCCTTTCAGGCCCGCTCTGCTGTCTGCTAGATCTGTCTGCTGGAATCCAAGCTCTTAGACAAGCACCAATCTCAATGGCAGTGGCAAGAAAGTGCATCTTCCCTGTTATTGTGAAGCGGAATTGTAAAGCCTGACTTCCCCCAGCACAAACATGAGGATGCGGCACTGTGGGTCTTATTTTCCATACAGTCTGTGGCCTGGCCAGGGAAAGATGTCATATATTAACAAACTCATAAACCATAAGTTTATAAAGAACTGTACACAGTGGCCTGAATTTAGACAGGAAGATGTGGGCCCTGATGCCAGGGGCAAACCACCTCAATTGTTTGCAGGACCGCCGGCCACATTTTGGGCCCTTCTGGCACCTAATAAAAGGACGGGAGCTGCCGGCCAATTGTAGGGTCTGCAGCTCTTCAGTCTCATCAGTGCCACAGGGAGAAGGGTGGGGGCGGTGGTTGGTGAGGGTGGGGGGGGGGGGCATTGCCATGGAGGTGGCCATTGCACTGGGAGGCCCTTCCATGGGCCACAGAGAGCCCGATTAGGAGGAGTCCTCCCTGTGCCCGCAGGGAGATCGCCAAGGTTCACCAGGCAGTCTTCCCATGCAGTAGCGGGAAAAACTACCACGGGTAAAATGCCAGCAGCAGACAGAAGAGGCCCTTAGTTGACCACTTTAAGTGGCTCAATTGCCTCTGGGCAGGTCGGCCGTCCTCCACCTTCCCTGCTGCTGGTGCCATGGCGGTGGGAAGGCAATGGGCATGCTAAACACCACCCCCCTTACCTTGACGTTTTATGGCACATCCCCCATCCCCCACCTCCCAGCCAGTCTGCAGAGGGTAAAATTCTGCCCAGAAATAATCTTCCCCACTACATCTTTGCAATCATCTGCTAGTAATGAGGTCATTAATAATGCAATTCCATTTCCAACAATCTGTCAAGTGGAAGTACATTTGATTTTTTTTTTAAGTCTTTCTGAATTTCAGCAAAAAGTTAATGGAAATCAGAAGAGTACTCCTAATCTGCCAGGAGCAGTTTTCAGTGCCTGCAGGTGCAGGGAACTTTGGTTGCTCATTTCTCTGCGCCTGTAATCAAACCCGTTTCCTAGGCAACGTAACCTACAGGGACAGAAGCAATACGTTTGTTATCACATCTGTCACTGTAACCTAACCCAGAGGCAGCATTGATGAGTGCAAGTAATTGTTTACATTTTTATTTTACAAAGCACTCCGCCCTTAGAAGGGAGTAAAAATTCCTATCATTATCTTCATATAGTGTCTCTAAATGCAATACCATGTGTTCATTTAGCGTTTTAGAATTCTTTTATTTCTTGTTTTTAATATCTAAATCAATTGTGATACAATTGTGATACATCCATCCCTAACGTAAATTAAGGGCCGAATTTTCGGGCCCCGCCAGGAGAAGAAACAGGTAGATGGGGCAGAAAAATACCAATGCTGGACGGCGTGTCTGTTTTGAGACAACATTCCCGGTGCCAGCAATGTTCAGCAGGGCAGGCGGAGGCAGGGCAACGATCCTACCTGCCAATTAAAGTTGTTAAAAAGCTCATTATGAGCTCTTTAAAGGGAGAGGTTGAAATTTTCCTAGGGCACATGGATTGCTCACACTTTCTGGAGCTGACCTCCTGAAGGGAGGCAGGTCCAGAGTGGAGCCTGTCCTGGTGGCCCCAGGGAATCACCCCGGCTTCATAAGAAGGTCAGCTATGCAGCCTTTTGGAAAGAGTTGCCCTTGGCACTGTGCAGATGGTGGGGAGAGTGGGCAGTCAGTGCTCGGGCATTGAACGGAG
Source organism: Heterodontus francisci (assembly GCF_036365525.1). Taxonomy (NCBI): domain Eukaryota; kingdom Metazoa; phylum Chordata; class Chondrichthyes; order Heterodontiformes; family Heterodontidae; genus Heterodontus; species Heterodontus francisci. The sequence goes on along the minus strand of NC_090372.1, from coordinate 172,486,798 downwards.
TCATCACCCCCCTGGAATCGCAGGGCAGAAGTGCTGGCAGCAAGGCTGTCAATCACAATAGGACAGGCACCTGTCCACAAAGAGGGCTGCAACTAGCAATGGGGGACACAAATCTCAGAGTTTGGGCCCAGTGGGGATGAGGGACAACGCCCTCCGAAGGAAGGGTGGAAACCCAAGGAGCAGGAGGGCAAGGGAGAGGAAAGTGGAACGGAGGCCATACCCTCAACACAGGATCTACCATCGAAGACAAAGCTACCCAGAGATGACCGAGATCCAGTGCGGCAGGAGACTTCGACTCTCCAGGCAGATGGTCACAGAAATCCATGAGCTCGCTCCACTGGTCGACATGCCATGTCAGGTGTACTAGCTCACAGTGAATCAGTTGGTTTTTGGAAAGCAGTTAGCTTTGGGAGCAGCTGGATTCAGGAGCAGGAAGGCCATCAGGAACAAGGGCTGTTTCTGATTTGAGTAAGCCCCATGCTCAAGCTGCAAACTCCAGATTCATGAGGTGTTGAAAGAGATCTGGAGGGTTGCCTAACTGAGTGCTAAAGGGAGAATCCCCAGGAGATCTCAGGCCTCAGAAAATAGCTGAGAAACTAAGGAAAATTGAAGTGAATTGCTAAGAGCATTAGTACACTTTGGATTGGTCCCTGAAGAAGTGAATAAATCTCCAAGGGGAGACAGTGGCGTCGTGGTAATGTTGGTAGACTAGTAATCCAGAGTCCAGGCCAATGTTCTGGGGACTTGAGTTCGAATCCCACCATGGCAGATGTTGAAATTTGAATTCAATTAATAAATCTGGAATTAAAAGCTGGTCTACTGGTGATCATGAAACCACTGGCAATTGTTGTAAAAACCCATCTGGCTCACAAATGTCCTTAGACTCATAGAAAGTTTATGGCACAGAAAGAGGCCACTTGGCCCATCATGTCTGTGCCGGCTGAAAAACGATCCATCCATTCTAATCCCACCTTCCAGCATTTGGCCCGTAGCCCTGCAGATTACAGCACTTGAGGTGCATATCCAGACTCCTTTGAATGAATTGAGGATTTCTGCTTCAGACAGTGAGTTCCAGACCCCACCACCTTCTGGGTGAAAAAATTGTTCCTCACCTTCCCTCTAATCTTTCTACCAATCACTTTAAATCTATGCCCCCTAGTCCCTGACCTCTTTGCTAAGGTAAATAGGCCCTTCACCTCCACACTATCCAGGCTCCTCAAAATGTTGTACATTTCAATCAGATCTCCCCTCAGCTTTCTCTGTTCCAAGGAGAACAACCCCAGCCTATCCCGTCTTTCCTCATAGCTGCATTTTTTCTTTAAGGAAGGAAATCTGCTATCCTTACCTGGTCTGACCTACATGTGACTCCAGACCCTCAGCAATGTGGTGACTCTTAAAAATGGCCTCGCAAGCCATTCAGTTCAAGAGCAATTAGGGATGGGTAATAAATGCTGGCCTCGCCAGTGTTGCCCACATCCCACAAATGAATTTTTTTTTTAAATCCTGCAAAGTATAGGGGATGTCTTGGGTGGAAGTAAAAGTCAAACAGGGCGTGTTCTGTTCAGTTTTAGAATTTAAAGTATACGTCTTCATGTTCTGTTAAGATTTTAAGTTTAAAGAGTAAGTAATTTCAAATTGTAGTAAGTTAGTAGTGTTTTGTTTTGTTGAACTCTTGTACAGTGAATTTTTTTCGTTCAAAATGTGAAATCTTGTGGCTTAATTATTTCAGTAATAACTGGGAGTTAGAATTTCTTTTTAAAAGTTGCTGGTCTGTAATGGGATCAAAACATCCTTAAGAATGCGGAAAGGTGGAGTGTTGGCACTTTCACCAGTGACACCCCTCACTCTCAGTCGATGCTGTCCAGCCTTATAAGAGCAGATAATCTGGAATGTTGCAAAAGCTTCCGTTTTGTTAACAAAATGGGCCACTTCCACTAAGGTGATCGTGTGAAATAGCTGTTCACCTGTAGTGTCTTCACCACAATCCACCTCATCCATTTTGGTCAGACATTCCTCCATTTCATGGATGGCTCAATGCTTTTGGCAATGCCTGGAAGTGTCTCACCTCCCTTTGCCTCTGGGTGGCGTACTTCTGCAGTTTAAGTGTTGCCCACTCTGGCTTCTCCCCACATTCCTACTGCTGGACCTTCTGCAAAGTGGACTCACACGCACAAAGGGTTTTGGGTTTTGTCTCCATCGCTGGATTCCCAAAGGTACAATTAGGGATTAAGAAGGATTTCTCATAACACAAAGACAGGTTTACAATGCATTTATGTAAATGCGCAAAGTGTGATGAATAAGGTTGGTGAGCTATAAGCACAAATAGCCAGGTGAGAAAATGATGTAGTGGCAATAACACAAACATGGCTTTAAAATGGTGAGGACTGGGCGCTTAATATTCAAGGATACGAAGTGTTCAGAAAAGATGGGGAAGGGAAAAAGGGAGGTAGGGTGGCAGTACTGATTCGGGAAGACATTGTGGGATTTGCAAAAAGTGAATGTCCTTGAGAGGGCAAGGTCAGAATCCACTTGGTTATAGTTGAGAAGCAAAAAGAGGATGCTCTCGCTACTTGGGGTATTCTATAGACTTCCAAATAGTGAGAAAGATAGAGGAGGAAATCTGAAGGGAAATCACAGAGATGTGCAAAACTATAGAGTGATGACATTGGGGGGTTTTAATTATCCGAAAACAATTGGGATAGTATTAGAGTAAAGGGTAAGGAGGGGGACGAATTTCTGAAATGTGTTCAGGAGAACTTCCCTGACGAGTATGTTCTCAGTCGAACTAGGAAGGAGGCATTTCTAGATCTGGTGCTGGGGAATGAGGTGGGGCAAGTGGACCAAGTGTCTGTGGGGAACACTTGAGTAACAGTGATCATTGTATCATATGGTTTAGACTAATAATAGAGAACAGCAAGGAACAGTCTAAAGTAGAACATCTAAATTGGAGAGGGCTAACTTAAATGGAATGAGAGGTGATCTAGCCAGGTTAAAATGGAACCAAGGACTGTCAGGAAAATCTGTAATGGAACAATGGATGATCTTTAAGGCGGAGATGCTGCAGGTTTGGGCTAGGTATATTCCAACAGGGGTGAAAGGTAGGGGAACCAAAGCTAGGGCTCCTTGGGTGCCAAAGGAAATAAAAAATATGATGCATGTTAGGTGAATTCTTCAAGTGAGAACCAGGTCAAATACACTAACTTAAGAGGGGAACAGAAGAGGAAAATAAGACTGGCAAAGAGAGAATATGAGAATAGAATGGCAGTTAACATAAAGGGGGACCCAAAAAATCTTCTACTGGCAAGTAAATAGTAAGCGGTTAGTAAGCGGCGGGGTGGGGTCTATTAGGCACAAAGAGGGTGATATGTGCTTAGAGGTGCAGGGCAAGGCTAGAATACATAAATAAAAGCAAAATACTGTGGATGCTGGAAATCTGAAATAAAAACAGCAAGTGCGGGAAGTACTCAGCAGGTCTGGCAGCATCTGTGGAGAAAGAAATAGAGTTACTGTTTCAGGTCTGCGACCTTTCATCAGAACTGGAAAAGGTTAGAAATGTATTAGGCTTTGAGCAAGTGAAAAGGGGGAGGGGGAAGAAGACAAAAGGGAAGGTGTGATATGGCAGACGGCTGGAGAGATTTAATGACAAATAAGTCATGGAACAAAGGCAGAGGAAGTACTATTGGTTTAATCAGTAAATTAGAATGACAAGCAACCGGAAGCTCTGAGTCATGCTTACGGACTGAGTGGAGGTATTCTGCAAAGCGGTCACCCAATCTGGTCTCCCCAATGTAGAGGCGACCGCATTCACCACCACCCTGCTCTCATGACAACATTTCTGTCTTTGGCCTGTTGCAGTGTTCGAGTGAACCTCAGCGCACGTTCAAGGATTAGGACATCATCTTTCGATTAGGCACTCTACAGCCTTCTGGACTCAACATTGAGTTCAACAATTTCAGACTGCCTTTTATTTTATTTTATTTTATTTCATTTCACTTTTTTTTAACCATGTGCCTATTGTAAACTTGTTTTTGAGGTTATTGCTTTCAGACAGAGCTGTTCATTATTCTGCCATTAACACTCTGGACTAATGCTTTGTCTTTTCATACAACTATTAGCATCTGAAATCGATGAGATACCAACAGAATGCCTGAAAGCCCTGAATGATGTTAGCATTGGGAAACTACAGACCACTGCAATAAAATTTACAGAACAGCATCCACAGCACCTGTGGATCTTATGCAGTCAGTGTTCATTAAGCTCCCAAAGAAACTAAAAGCCTCAGAGTGCTCAGAGCACAGGACAATAAGCCCCATGAGCCATGTGATGAAAATGATTTTAATAATCATTTTGGAAAGAAATGATCAATCTACAGAAGCAGAGGTAGATGATAGTCAGGATTCAGGCCAAAGAAACATCTTTAACTTGACAGTAGTGATTGAAAGATATCTGGAAGTACAAAAACTGGTATATGTCTGCTTTATAGACTATGAGAAGGCATTTGAGAGAGTCTCCCATCAGAAAATAATGGAGTGCTTAAACAAACTAGAAATTGACAGAAATGATGAAAGGTCAATTCAGAAATGATGAAATGGAAGCAATCAGTGGTGATGAGACTTGATAGCAGCTTGTCAGACAGTTTCCCAATCGAAAAAGGAGCACAGCAGGGTTGGGTTATGTCCCCAAAACTGTTCAACCTATACAATGAAACTATCTTCAGAGACATGGAACATCTACCAGGTTGCCATATTGGTGGGTTGAACATTAACAACTTGAGATACATAGATGACATTGCACTGAGGCTCTACAGGAAATTGTGAACAAAGTGAATTCCAAGAGTGTGGAATATGGATTAAGAATGAATGTGAAGAAAACCAAGTGATATGCAGAGACCTAATCCCAGAAGTGAAGATTGAAATAAATGGACAAGTCCTGGAACAAGTGAAAAGGTTTACATACAGATTATCACAGATGATTGGAGATCTGATTGTGAGATCCGAAGGAGAATTGAGATAGCCAAGACCCGCGTTGTCAGAATGAAGGACTTGTTAACATCAAAGAAACTGACACTGAGTCTAAGGAAAAGAATACTGAGATGCTACATTTTGTCATCTATGTTATTTGTCTTGGAGACATGGACAACAAATAAAGAGACTATTGATAAGCTGAATGCATTCGAGATGTGGACATATCGGAGGATGTTCTGCATATCCGACACAGACAGAAAGACTAATGAGGAAGTGCTGGAAATGGCTAGAGAAAAGAGGAAATTAGTGCATAACATCAAAGAGAGAAAAATACAATACTTTGATCACATCATTAGAGCAGAAGATAGACAGAGACAAATATTGGAAGGAAAGATCAATGGAAAACATAGGAAAGGGAAGCAGTGGAGAAAATGGATGACAGATATAATAGATTGGATGCAGTTGACCTATGCAGAATGTGTAAGGACAGCACAGGACAGACAGAGGTGGCGATCCATGACAGTCAACCTTCTAAAAAGAAGATGACACCAACGAACGAATGAACAAGAATACTTAATGAGTACTTTGTATCTGTGTTTGGAAGGAGAAGGATGCTGGCAAAATATCACTAGAAGCAGAGATGTAATTGATGGGGTGAAAATTGAGAAGCAGGAGGTACTGGAAAGGCTGGCTATGCTTAGAGTGGATGAGTTGGCTGGTCGGGATGGCTTGCATCCCAGGTTGCTGAAGGAAATGAGGGTGGAGCTAGCAGAAGGGGTTACCATAATCTTCCAATCTTCCCTAGACACCTGTAGGTGCCAGTGGATTGGAGAGTGGCAAATGTGAGACCCTTATTCAAGAAAGGATGTAAGGACAATCCTAGTAACTACAGGCCAGTGGTAGATAAGGTTTAGAACCAATAATCTGGGAAAAAAATCAACAGACACTTGGAGAGGTTTCAGTTAATTAAGGAGACGCAGCACAGATTTGTGAAAGGCAAACTGTGTTTGACTAATCTAATTGAATTTTTTTGATGAAGTAACAGAGAAGGTTGATGAAGGGATGCAATGGATGTTATCCATTTAGATTTCAAGAAAGCATATGACAAAGTACCACATAAAAGGCTGCTTAACAAAATTGAATCTTATGGAATGGCAGTGTCAGCTTGGATGAAAAAATTGGCTTAAGGACAGAAAACAGTGAGATGTGGTAAATGGTTGATTTTCAGACTGGAGGATGGTAGACATTGGTGTCCCCCAAAGGTCAGTGGTAGGACCTCTGCTTTTCTTGCTATATATAAAGGACTCGTATATTGGAATACAGAGAGCATTTCAAAATTTGCCGATGATACCAAACTTGGAGGTGTGGCAAACATTAAGGATGATACTGTAGTGGAGACTGGCATAGGGAACCATGGGATACTTGGCGTAATTTAGGTCCCTGTAACTTGAGAAAGCTTGCCTGCTAGACACATGAATTATATGAATACCTAATCAAAAAGTAACAAGCTCAGGAGAGAGACAACCGAATCCTATGAATAGCTTAATCAGAAGAAAATGAGCTCAGCAGAGAGACACCTGAATCCTATGAATAGCCTAAGAATCCTATGAATAGGGTAATCAAGAGGTTGACAAGGTGAATAATATAACCAAGGCAGGATGAGATCAGGGAAGGCAATAGATGGGAGATGACATAATTAAGGAACAGTTTATCAAGACCATCTCCAACAAGAGAGAATCTAACCATCTCCCCTTGACATTCAATGGCATTACCATCGCTGAATCCCCCACTATCAACATCCTAGGGGCTACCATTGACCAGAAACTGAACTGGAGTAGCCATATAAATACCGTGGCTACAAGAACAGGCCAGAGGCTAGGAATCCTGCGGCGAATAACTCACCTCCTGACTCCCCAAAGCCTGTCCACCATCTACAAGGCACAAGTCAGGAGTGTGATGGAATACTCTCCACTTGCCTGGATGGGTGCAGCTCCAACAACACTCAAGAAGCTCGACACCATTCAGGATAAAGCAGCCCACTTGATTGGCATCCCATCTACAAACATTCACTCCCTCCACCACCGACGCACAGTGGCAGCTGTGCGGACCATCTACAAGATGCACTGCAGCAACGCACCAAGGCTCCCTGGACAGCACCTTCCAAACCTGCGACCTCTACTAACTAGAAGGACAAGGGCAGAAAATGCATGTGAACACCACCACCTGCAAGTTCCCCTCCATGTCACACACCATCCTGACTTGGAACTATATTGCCATTCCTTCACTGTCGCTGGGTCAAAATCCTGGAACTCCCTTCCTAACAGCACTGTGGGTGTACCTACCCCACATGGACTGCAGCGGTTCAAGAAGGCAGCTCACCACCACCTTCTCAAGGGAAATTAGGGATGGGCAATAAATGCTGGCCTTGCCAGTGGCGCCCACATCCCATGAATGAATATAAAAAAAAAGTAAACCTCCTGTGAAACTGTATAAAATGACCACTGGAACAATGTTCTAGCAGAACCCCTACAATCATTCGTGAGAGTAGGACTTCTCCTTGCCTGCTTGTAAATAAAGATCGCTTGTTTGTACAAGACATCCGAATCTTGAGCCCTCACCCTTGCATTTGGCGTAGTCGGCAGGATACACCACATCGGGACCGCGACAGTGAGGAGACCAATGAAGGGATGAGTACCTTTTATTTTACCACCCACAGTTAGGAAAGGTCTATCTCACCGTCGCAGGACTGGTACTTTAAGTGGGTATCAAAGAACCAACGCCTGGAGACGCGAGTGCCCAGTGATCAAAGCACGCGCCAGGGTTGTAGGTCGCGAGTTGAGAGAACCGGGCAGAGAGCCGCGCTGAGAAAGCTACAACACAAAGCCACATAGTAGGTGAAGCCGTGCAGGGGATTTACAGGTATCACTCAGGAGACCACGCTGAGCGAAACTGCAAAGCAGACCTTCACAAGAGGTCGAGCTGAGCAGGGGATTTAAAAGGCATCTCGCAGGTCAGTGCCACCCAGCGGATTTAAAGGGTATCCTGCAGGTCAATATCACTCAGGGAGACCACACCCTGACAGAATGACCAACAGCGCAGGTCTAGATTGGGGACCGGAGGGGTCTCTTACCAGGTTTATAGCAGATGAGAACTTGACCAGTAAAATGAAAAAGGATGGGTGGAAATCTAATGACCTCCCAGAAGTACAAAGAGCATGGTGGAAGGTCTGAAGGATAAGGCAATTAGGATCAGAATCAATTCTTATATGGGCCTCTGCCGGCGAGTCCACAAATATTTCCAAAAGCAGAAACAAATTAACAGCGAATCCAGAAACAAGTCCAGAGATAGAAACAAGTTTCAGGAAATGATTGTAGAAATTACATTGGAAGCACCACAGTAGTCTAAAATGCTGTTGAAAAGACAAAAGAAGATGCAGGGGTCCAAATGTAAGGACAGATAAATGAAAGCAGTCTGGCCATTGGTGAATCAGGCTAAGTGTAAGCAGCAGGAGGAATAGAATAGACAGTCGGAGTTAGAATTGAGTAAATTAAGGAAAGAGAAGGAAGATAGGTGTGCCATAGTTGGCAGGACAAAGAGTCAATTACAGAAAGAAAGGGATAAACGAGAGGAGGAAGGATCCAGACATATAGAAGAGACAACTCAGTGGGCTGGGAAAGTAGAGTTCCTGAAAGCATGTTGTGCAGATATATCAAGGGAAAGGGAAAAGAGGTAGGCAGACGAGAGATTGCTGAAGCAGAGGTGTAGTGAAGCTGAGCAGGAGTGAGATTTACTCAGCCCTACCAGAGGAAGGGAGAATGGCTCCAGGCACCTGGGATGAAATGAAGACTTGGGTAACTAGGGTTATGGGCCTCAGAAAAGGGGACGCATATCAGCTAGTTCAGAGTACTCATCAAAGAATGACTGCAAAAGGTTGCTGCATAACCTCTTGGAGTTTGTCTGTGTGTGAGAGTTTATCTTTTTCCTTTAGCTTCTAATTATAGTTGGTGGAAGACATTTGAAGAAGGAAGAATTGGGATTATTTTAATAATTGATTTATTTCTGTTTCTCTTCCTTTAAACACACAAAAACAAAGAACAAAGAACAAGAAAATTACAGCACAGGAACAGGCCCTTCGGCCCTCCAAGCCTGCGCCGATCCAGATCCTCTATCTAAACATGTCGCCTATTTTCTAAGGGTCTGTATCTCTTTGCTTCCTGCCCATTCATGTATCTGTCTAGATACATCTTAAAAGATGCTATCGTGCTACTCTTTTCTATCTGTGGGTGTGTGTGGTATATTTATTTTATTTGGGCATATGATGTTTGTGTGCTTGTATTTGTGATTTTCGGTGCAATTTTAAAACTGAGACATACTGGCACAAACTATTGGTAACTTGGAATGAAGCTCCAGTTCGTTTTCCAAGTAAAAAGATACGCCTTGTAGAAGGCTCAGAAACCCAGTTTTAGCCTTTCAAATTTTTGCAGCAAGTTAAAGAAGATGCAATTCAAATGTGGTTAAGCTGGGAACATCAGAACTTGGAAGTTATTCTAAAGGACAGGGAAAAGTTACCAGGAGTGAGGGATCAAGTGATTGTTAGGGTCCTACTTGCAAAACCAGGCTTAGCATCTCGCTGACAAGGACCTTACAAGGTCCCGATGACCAGCAACACTTGTACGTGTGGATGTGGAAGGGAAAGGCCGGTGGAAACACTGGACACAGATCAAGGAGTATGGAAACGCATAGAATAATAAGGACTAATCAGTGACGACCGGCATCCGCTATGTTCTCTCTTTACAGGACCATGAAAACGGCAGTACTGCTGATATGTCTGGCAACCACGAGCGTGGAAGGAACCAAGTTGGTTGACAGGGGAACCCAACAAGGCCTGTTCTATAAGATCTCGAGTGATGCCAATAGCGATCGGGTGCGTGGAATGTTAAATGTCATGGTTAACAAACTAGTATGCCTAAGGAGTAGCTCAGGGCAGTTGGGAATGGGGAACAGCAGTGCCTGAAGTTGCAAAGTGCGGCAATGAAGTTTCCCTTTATACTTAAAGCAGTCATGCATAAATCGAGAGTCAGTAACACCCACTTTATAACCCCTAGTCAATCTGCATGCATTTACTTGTTGGATTAAGTTCTATTCAAATTATTTGTTAGTAAATTGTCTAACCAATGTGAATGTTGACTGCAGGGTCCCATTTTGGGTAATCTGTTCATTATTTGTAACCTGAATGAGAGAGGTTGTTAGACTCCATTAAGTGTACATGAGCACATTGGTTAGCTTTGTGGCTGAACTGCATAGCCAGATTCACTGATTCAATTGTAACTCTTAATTTTAAAAAATTGGATTGCTAGAATAATTGTGTAGAGCTGGTCAGTATTTATTAATGAATTACAGCTGTTAGTTATAATGAGCTTGCTGACTTCTAAATCATATTGAGCAAAGTAATGTTTAAATGGAATTTTAAGTTAGATTTGAATTTAACCAGCATCCAAACCCTTCTCAGGGTAGAGAATACAGGGATCATGGGAGATAGCAATTGGCCAAAGTACTACCTCGCACCCAAATACGTGACCCAGAGAGATTCCCTCCTTACGGGATCTCGCTGGCTGGGTGTAGGAAATAATGGTGTCTGTCCACATCCCGTATGGATAGGTACGAGAGCTATGCATGGTTTTAATACCACCCTAAACTGTACCCTTGAAATTTCCAGTGCCTGCTATGAACTGACGCAGGTGGCACACCATGGAGTAGGGGAATACTGTGTGACCACCAGCAAACCTCAATACCAGTATGGTAACATCCACTGCCCAGTGATCAACTCGAGTTTCTGCTTCCACCCCGGCCCCAACAACAATCGGATATTCGACAATAACTCACATCCAGTCTCCCCATAGGGAGTAGATGAGCATAACCAATAATCTAATGGAGGACTTGATACCTGCTTCCCGAGGGGAGGTGAATCCCTAAGCTGCTGGAACATCTACTGAAGGTAAGGGAAGAGGCCCGGACAGCAACAAAACAGTATCACCGAATCCAACAAGAGGTCAAGCAACTGGGAGAGGATGTGGTAATCGAACTGGAGGATGCATCATGGTGGGAGGTGGTTTGGGACTGGGGTATTAGGGTGGACCTTCACCCCTGGATTAGAATTGATTCCCACATACTGGTAGCAGTGCAGTTGCTAATTGCTGTCGGACTTATGGTTGAATGTTGTGCCCTGGCACCTAAATTGGGTGTACCTACATGTAACTGTACAAATCTAACCACCAGTCTGGCCAACAGTGAAGGAGCAAGGAGCACTTAGCGTTAGTTGGCCATCTTGCTAGTAGCCTAGGGCCAAAAGGGGGGACTGAAGTGGTGTACCCTGGGAGTACTTCAGGCTTGACTAAAATTGCTTTAATTTATGTCGAATAATACAAAGTATCAAGCCCAGACTAAGCCTGGTCACTAGGACACAGGTGAGGTCATAAGAGGGCGCTAGGGAAGGATCCAAAGCACATCGAAACTGGTAGGATCCCTGGGTTATTTGACGGGTAGAGGATCCTAGGGTAATGGCTACCTTGGGCCAGGTGCTGGCTAAGGGCCAAAGGGAGGTCTATAGCGGAGACTGGCATAGGGAACCATGGGATACTTGGCGTAACTTAGGTGCCTGTAACTTGAGAAAGCTTGCCTGCTAGACACACGAATTATATGAATACCTAATCAGAAGGAAACAAGCTCAGGAGGGAGACATCCAAATCCTATGAATAGGGTAATCAAGAGGTTGACAAGATGAATAATATAACCAAGGCAGGATGAGATCAGGGAAGGCAATAGATGGGAGATGATGTCATTAAGAAACAGTTTATCAAGTAAACCTTCTGTAAAACTGTATAAAATAACTACTGAATAACTAATAAGTACTAGCAGAATGCCTACAATCATTCATGAGAGTAGGACCTCCTTGCATGCTCGTAAATATAGATCACTCGTTTGTACAAGACATCCGACTCTCGAAGCATTTTTGGGTACCGGGGCAAGCCATCACCCTTACAATGCAAATCGACTGCAACAGGACACATAGATAGGCAAGCAGAATGGGCAGACAAGTGGCAAATGATAAGTGTGAGCTGATGCATTTTGGGAGAAGGGATGGGTAGAGGCAATATAGACTTAATGGCACAGTTCTAAAGAGTGTTCAGGGACAGAGGGACCTGGGGGGTGCATGTGCATACATCTTTGAAGGTGGCAGGACATCTTGAGAGAGTGGTTAATAAAGTATATGGGATCTTAGGCTTCATAAATAGAAGTACTGAGTACAAAATCAGGGAAGTTATGCTGAACTTTTACAAAGCACTGGTTAGGCTCCAACTGGAGTATTGCGTCCAGTTCTGGTCACACACTTTAGGAAGGATGTGAGGTTCCTTGAGAGTTTGCAGAGGCGATTTATCAGAATGGTTCCAGGGAAAGGGAATTTTAGCTACAAGGTTAGGTTGGAGAAGCTGGGGCTGTTCTCCTTGGAGCAAAGGAGATTGTGGGGAGATTTGATAGAGGTGTACAAGATTATGGCAGGCTTGGATAAGGAAGACAAAGAAAAACTGTTCCCATTAGCTGATGTTACAAGGACTAGGAGATTGAAAGTTTTGGGTGAAAGATGCAGGGGGGATGTGAGGAAGAACATTTTTACTCAGCGAGTGGTAATGACGTGGAACTTGTTGCCTACAAGGGTGGTGCAAGCAGAGACAATGAATGATTTCAAAAGGAACTTGGATGGGCACTTGAAGGAAATGAACTTACAGGTCTATGGGGATAGAGCCGGGGAACGGGACTGAGTGGATTGCTGTACAGAGAGCTGTCATAGACTCAATGGGCCAAATGGCCTCCTCAAAGAGCTGGCTACTGACTCCCCTATGAAAGCCCCAGACAAAGGCATAGAGGTGGTACAACCAATACCACCTGCTTTCTAGGACAACCATTAAACAGGCCATCGAACCTCTGAAGATCTGATTCCGGTGCCTGGACCGGGTGGGTGGTGCCCATCCCCCCCCACCCCCCCACATTACCCTCCTGCAAGGGTCTCAAGTCATTGTGAGGGTCTGCTGTGTTCTACATAACATGGTCCTCCAGAGAGGATCTTGAAGACGGTGAGGCCCTGGAAGGAGACAGCTCATCGGGGGAAGAGCAGGAGGTGAGAGAGGGGGAGGAGGTGGAGGGAGATGATGCTGAACAGAGAGGTCCCCCTGCTGCACAAAAGGTGGCCGGGCATGGCTCTTGTGGCAAGAGCTTGTCAGAATAAATGTCAAGGATTATCTGATTCAGAAGCATTTCACCTGAGTTCATCTGACCCATGTTGAGGGGCATGGCTTGGAAGGGAGTTTAAGATACCTACACTAATACATACATGCAAGACACAGCCTGAAATATATAATCACTTACTACCAATGAAGGAAACACATCTGCCCAGAGGTTTTACTGTCACCATGGAGGATCCCATTATCTCTTTCACCACCTCATACACTTTTTTTGTCACAACAGCAATAAAAGGAGTCCCAGACATGTGGCTTAAAGTGTCATCCTTTATGCAGTGCAAAGAGAGGAAAACATTAGACAGAGACTGTAAGAAGACATCCCACTGCTCCATTTAGTGCTCCGCCCGACAAGGTGGCCTCCACACATGGCAACTCCTGCACTGTGCTTCCCTTGTGGCCTGAAGGAGATGGAGGCAACCTGCTTCCTTGCATGTGGTGGTCGCCCTAACTTGATTGAGTTTTTTGACGAAGATAATTGATGGAGAAAGGGCAGTGGATGTTATCTATATGGACTTCAGTAAAGCCTTTGACAAGGTCCCTCATGGCAGACTGGTACAAAAGGTGAAGTCACACGGGATCAGAGGTGAGCTGGCAAGATGGATACAAAACTGGCTCGGTCATAGAAGACAGAGGGTAGCAGTGGAAGGGTGCTTTTCTGAATGGAGGGCTGTGACTAGTGGTGTTCCGCAGGGATTAGTACTGGGACCTTTGCTGTTTGTAGTATATATAAATGATTTGGAGGAAAATGTAGCTGGTCTGATTAGTACGTTTGCGGACGACACAAAGGTTGGTGGAGTTGCGGATGGTGATGAGGATTGTCAGAGGATACAGCAGGATATAGATCGGTTGGAGACTTGGGCGGAGAAATGGCAGATGGAGTTTAATCTGGACAAATGTGAGGAGGTAATGCATTTTGGAAGGTCTAATGCAGGTGGGATGTATACAGTAAATGGCAGAACCCTTAGGAGTATTGACAGGCAGAGAGATCTGGGCGTACAGGTCCACAGGTCACTGAAAGTGGCAACGCAGGTGGATAAGCTAGTCAAGAAGGCATACGGCATGCTTGCCTTCATCGGTCGGGGCATAGAGTATAAAAATTGGCAAGTCATGCTGCAGCTGTACAGAACTTTAGTTAGGCCACACTTAGAATATTGCATGCAATTCTGGTCGCCACACTACCAGAAGGACGTGGAGGCTTTGGAGAGGGTACAGAAGAGGTTTACCAGGATGTTGCCTGGTCTGGAGGGCATTAGCTATGAGGAGAGGTTGGATAAACTCGGATTATTTTCACTGGAACGACGGAGGTGGAGGGGCGACATGATAGAGGTTTACAAAGTTATGAGCGGCATGGACAGAGTGGATAGTCAGAAGCTTTTTCCCAGGGTGGAAGAGTCAGTTACTAGGGGACATAGGTTTAAGGTGAGAGGGGCAAAATTTAGAGGGGATGTGCAAGGCAAGTTCTTTACACAGAGGATGGTGAGTGCCTGGAACCTGCTGCCAGGGAGGTGGTGGAAGCAGGTATGATAGCGACATTTAAGAGGCATCTTGACAAATACATAAATAGGATGGGAATAGAGGGATACGGTCCCTGGAAGTGCAGAAGGTTTTAGTTTAGGCCGGCATCAAGATCTGTGCAGGCTTGGAGGGCCGAATGGCCTGTTCCTGTGCTGTACTGTTCTTTGCTCTTTGTTCTTTGTTTTTATGAAGGAGTTCATGTACTCATAGCCCTGAGCCAATGTGGCACACATGAGCTAGATGGACTTCTCCATCCTCTGCCCATGACCCTGCACTGCCTCAGGGAACACCTGACATGTGGAACACAGCTCCTGCTGCTGTTCAAGGTAGTGCCTCTTTTTCAGTGACTCCTGAGGCCCTGCAACTGTGCTGAACTGAGCAAGGCTGTGTTTGTCCTCCTTCCTCCAAAGGGAACTGACCACAGCTCCCACTGCCTCTGGCACCTCCTCCTGCAGACTCGTGCTGTGATCCTCACCCAGTGCCATCCTATCTACAAACACACAAGGACCCACCAAGGTGAGTGTATCTGCACTGGGGGACAGTGCACTCATAAGGTGTGATGGTGCTTCTTTATCAACTTCTTGTCCTTCTATGCCCACTGAGGGAGGGGGAGATGGTGCCCTGAGTTGGATTCCTGCACCTGTGGGAGACACAAGAAGAAATGATGAGAGCTTGCCTAGGAGATTAAAAACCGCTGTAGTACTGAAGCTACCCAATGCAGCTATCATACGGGGTGGAAAGCATTGCACCCCCCTAATGACCACATTGCCCTCTGTAATCACAAGGTCCACCATGAGCTCCCGACACTCCAGGGCCGACTTCCTCCTCATCTGTTATCCATCACTGCCTGCTCCATTGGGGTAATGTGGTGCAAAAATGGTACCCCTTCTCCTGTCTGGGCCCCTTCTCGGGCATTATGAGCCTGTTTCTCTTGCAAGGACAAAAGAGCATCAGATAAGGCCCTGCTGTCCTCTGTGTACATTGTCCTGTGCCCCTATTCATTAGAAGGCGCATGTATCAGTGGTTACAGGCCCTCAACTGCACCTTGGCTATGAGCCATTCTGAGGGGGTCAGTAAGTGACCGGGGCACACACCCCTTCCACATTCAGGAGCATCATGTGCCCTGAGGCTCCTCAGGTGGTCTATCTGCTGGTGGATGAATACCCAATGTCTGTCCTAAGGGCTGGGGGCTGCACTCACCTTACCAGACCGTATACGGTCATTGAACCTCTTCCAACACTGTTTCACTCCTATTTCCCTTTTATTTGCTTTTGGGCAGCAGCTATTCAGGATCCTGCCATTCACACCTCCTCTAGAAACATTTTATTTCTGTACTTGTCCCATTATCACTCCCTTTGGCCTTGCACCATGAAACCTTTTGTCATTTAGTCTCTCCTGCCCTCCACCTTATCACAGACTTTCCCTTTTGTTCATCTTCCCACCCTCCCTAATTTCACTTGCTCTAAACCTATTGCATTTCTATCTTTTCCCAGTTCTGATGAAAGGTTGCACAGAAACATTAACTCTGTTTCTCTCTCCACAGAGTTTCCTGACCTGCTGAGCATTTCCAGATTTTATTTCAGATGCCCAGCATCTGCAGTATTTTGCTTTTGTATTAGAGCTGAACTCCAGAGGTGAGGTAAGAGTCACTGCCAATTACATCAAGGCAGCATTTCATGGAGTGTGGAATCAAGGAGACCTAGCAAAATTGGAGTTATTGGGAATCAGGCAGAAAACTCTCCACTGCCTGGAGTCATACCGAGCACAAACAAAGATGTTTGTGATTGTTAGAGGCCAATCATTTCAGCCTCAGGACATCGCTGCAGGAGTTTCTTAGGGCACTGTTCTAGGCCCTAACATCTTCAGCTGCTTCATCAATGACCTTCCTTCCATCGTAAAGTCAGAAGTTCTCTAATGATTGCTCAGTTTTCAGCTCCAATCGCAACTCCTCAGATACTAAAGCAGTTCATGCCTGCATGCAACAAGTCCTGGACAACATTCAGACTTGGGCTGATAAGTGGCAAGAAACATTCATGCCAAACAAGTGCCAGGCAATGACCATCACCAACTCAACTCCTCTTGATATTCAAAGGCAAAGCCATCGCATAACCACCCCCACCCCCATCTCACCCCATCATCAACATCCTGCAGATCACCCCCATTGAGCAGAGACCTAACTGGACCAGCGCATAAAACTGTGGCTGCAAGTGCAGGTCAGAAGTTGGGCATTATGCAGTGAGTATCTAAGATCCTGACTCCCCAAAGCCTCTCCATCATCCATAAGGCACAAAACCCTTCCCTGGATGAGTGCAGCTCCAACAACACTCAAGAAGTTTGACACTATCCAGAACAAAGCATCTCACTTGATTAGGACCCCATCCAACCAGTTAAACATTCATTCCCTCAATCACAGGCACACCATGGCAGCAGTGTGTACTATCTAAAAGGTGCAGCAACTTGCCAAGGCTCCTTTGACAATACCTTCCAAACCCACCACCTCTACCAACTAGAAGGACAAGGGCAGCTGATGCATGGGAACACCACCAGCTGCAAGTTCCCCTCCAAGTCACACACAATTCTGGCTTGGAAATATATCACCGTTCCTTCACTGTCGCTGGGTCAAAATCCTGGAACTCCCTTCCGAATAGCACTGTGGGTGTACCTACCCCACATGGACTGCAGCGGTTCAAGAAGGCAGCTCACCACCACCTTCTCAAGGGTAATTAGGTATAGGTAATAAATGCTGGCCACATCCCACGATTAAATAAAAAAATTAAAAAACATAAACAAATATATAGCAATCAGATTATACAAACTGATCAAAAGCGATAATAAAAGCAGTCTGCACAATATGCATTAATTTCAGTCACAAAACTGTGAATAAGCACCAGCTTATTAAAAATTCTGTTGCTATGAAAACAAGTATTTTACAGAAACAAAAATTAATGAACAAAATTCCACTTTTTGACACAGGGCTGGATTTTTAGGTTCAGAAGGGACGAGCTCAGAGGTGGACGGGCGTGGAATTTTGCGCTGCTGGTCAGCATGCTGTCATCATTGTGCCCCTGGATTATTTTCCCAGAGCGAGTGGCAGAGCTACCCATTTGCAAGCAGCGCATGGTCATTAAGGCTCTTTAAAGTCTTATTAAGGCCTATTGCCAAAAGCTGACTGGAAATTTCCAGTCAGCCTCCGGGCACCCAGAGATGTCAGGGACAAAGCCAGCTGCCTGGAGGTGGCTTCCCGGTGGCAAACCAGGGAACCAGCACTCCACACAGGCTTTGAGGCTCTTCCCGCCTGCCTGGCTTCAGCTGCAACCAGAGGCTGCCTCAAAATGGAGGTGTCCTCTCTCACACTTACCTGAAAAGGTAGCCTGCTGCTTTTTCAGTGCTGGAGGGCATCCTATTGGACCCCAGCTTTGAGACCCCACCCACTATCCTTAATTGGATGGCAAACCTGCCCTCTGGCCAATAATTGGCCAATTCTGGGAAATTCACTGCTGGGTAACTGTTTCTCCCGCAGTGTAGGCTTCTGACCCCCATTTGACCCTGACGTTGGGGTCCAGAAACTGGCTAGGAAAATCCTGCCCACAATGGCCAAGTGCTTAACCTTCTTTTGAAAAACTAAAATTAAATGCTCGAATCCTTATTCTTACATCTAGGATACGAACA
This sequence comes from Heterodontus francisci, assembly GCF_036365525.1. Classification (NCBI taxonomy): domain Eukaryota; kingdom Metazoa; phylum Chordata; class Chondrichthyes; order Heterodontiformes; family Heterodontidae; genus Heterodontus; species Heterodontus francisci. The sequence continues at coordinate 172,468,356 of NC_090372.1, read as the reverse complement.
TCAGGAAAATGTTATTTTCTCTCTTCCTCGCTGTATTCTACTCACTTTTCCTTACATATTGCAAACATTTTGTGATCGTACTTCAATATGATTATGGCATAATTCATGCTCAGGTTTGTATTTTCAAACATCCCTCTTCAAAAATAAGAACCTTCAGACAGGTCTGAAATGCTGAATTATTTCACATACCAGAAAAGCAGCTCTAAAATTAAATATTCGCTAATTTCATATAAAATCACAATACCTTTTCTATAGCAATGAGATAAGAGGGTATATTTTCAGCCTGTCACATAATGAGGGACACTCGGCAGTCATTTAAATGCATGGAATACCTCCCAGTTGTGAACATTGCATACGCACATACTCAGCAATAATAATTTCTGTTCAATTACACCATCAACTCCACTTTTGGTGCCTTTTGGTGCCCCTGGAAAACTTTACTCTCTGCCACCCTAGTCATTCCCCTTGATACAGTCCCCATCTCTGTTCCCATCTGTCCAAGGAACTTAAGCTTAGAGAATGGTTACAGCACAGAAGGAGGCCATTTGGCCCATCATGTCCATACCACCTCTCTGCAAGAGCAACTCATCTGGCCCTATTCCCCACCCTTTCCCCATGGCCCTGCAAATTTTTTCTCTTCAGGTGCTTATCCAATTCCCTTTCGAGGCTTGAACGTTTATAGCAGACAACTGGTTCAGCCATTCACCGTCAGATCTGGCTGGACTATGTAAAGCAGGGCATCAGGTTCTGCTCTCCTCTGTCAAAAATGATCACTACTCCAGGATTATCCTACAATGCAAAGATAACCCCCAGCTTCTCTTCACTACAAACTGTCTTCTTTAACCTCTCAACCTTGCCACTTTCATCCTCACCTCCAACAATAAGTGTAAAGAGCTTGAGGACTTCATTATCACTAAGATTGAGACCATCCATTCAGCTCTCTCTGCGGCGTCCCTCCCTTCCCTTAGTCTACCAAGCCAAACTTCCCCCAAGTTTCACCCTGTCTTAGCCAATGTTCTTTCGAATGGCCCTTCGCTGTGCACAGCCCGTTTGTTGCACTATGGGGTACATTTAAGGTTGCTGCATCACCATGCATGCGTGCATCTTAAAGGAACCCCTGCTGCTTGTGCGCAGCCTGTTAGTTTCCTGTGTAATATATTCCTGACTGCTGTGTGGCTGCACACCCGCACAGCTTAGAGGGAACAGTGGTCCTAGACCTGAACTTGCATCTTTCTCTTTTATTTCCTTTCTCCCTCATGCCCTCCCCAAGCTCATCTTGTCATGAGCCTCACTTCCTGCTCCATTGACCTTATTCCCACTAAACTGCTGACCCTGCAATGGCCCTTCCTGGCCCCTATGCCAGCTGAGATGGGATATGGTTCCCTTGCCTCTGGTACTGTCACTCTCCCTTTCAAATCAGCTATCATCACACTCCTCCTCAAACCTCCCACCCATGACCTTTCTGTGCGTGCAATACCGCCCTGTCTTCAGTTTCTCTTTCTTCTCCCAAGTCCTCAAACATTTTGTTGCCTCCCAAATCCATGCCTATCTTTACCACAACTCCATGTTTGAACCTCTCCAATCACGTGGCCCCTGCCATACCACTGAAACAGGCCTTATTAAAGTCATAAATTGCATCCACTGTGACAATGACCATGGTAAACGATCATTCATACCCTTCTTGACACTGCAATCTTTGACATGGCTGACCACACATAGAAACATAGAAAATAGGAGCAGGAGTAGGCCATTTGGCCCTTCGAGCCTGCTCCGCCATTCATTATGATCATGGCTGATCATCCAACTCAGTAAACTGTTCCCGCTTTCTCCCCATACCCTTTGATCCCTTTAGACCCAAGAGCTATATCTAACTCCTTCTTGAAAACATACAATGTTTTGGCCTCAACTGCTTTCTGTGGTAGCGAATTCCATAGGCTCACCACTGTCTGGGTGAAGAAATTTCTCATCTCAGTCCTGAAAGGTTTACCCCGTATACTTAGACTATGACCCCTGGTTCTGGACTCCCCCACCATTGGGAACATCCTTCCTGCATCTACCTTGTCAAATCCTGTTAGAATTTTATAGGTTTCTATGAGATTCCCCCCTCACTCTTCTGAACTCCAGCGAATATAATCCTAACCGACTCAATCTCTTCTCATACATCAGTTCAGCCATCCCAGGAATCAGTCTGGTAAACCTGCGCTGCACTCCCTCTATAGCAAGAACATCCTTCCTCAGATAAGGAGAGCAAAACTGCACACAATACTCCAGGTGTGGCCTCACCAAGGCCCTGTATAATTGCAGCAAGACATCCCTGCTCCATCCTCATCCAATGCCTCTGCCCCATTGTTCAGTCCAGTGGGACTGTCTTTGCCTGGTTCCATTCTTATGTAGTGAGTCGTAGCCAGAGAATCACCTGCAATGCGTCTGCATCCCGCTCCCACATCTTTACCTCTCGTGTCTCACAAGGAGGCATCCTTGGCCTCCTTCTATTTCTCATCTACATGCTGCCTCTAGGTGACATCATCCAAAATGCAATGTCAGATTCTAATTGTACAGTGAAGAGACCCAGCTCTACTTCACTATCACCTCCCTTTGACCTATGCACTAGCTATGATTTGTTAGACTGCTGTCCAACATCCAATATTCGATAAGAAGAAATTTCCTCCAATTAAATATTGGGAAGACCAAAGCCATTGTCTTCAGCCCCACCACAAGTTTGGTTCCCTTGCCACTGATTCCAACCCCCCCCTGGCCACTGTCCAAGACTGAGTTGAGCTGAGTTTCCAACCACATATGCCCTCCAATACCTACTTACACCTCCATAATATTGTCCATCTCTTTCCCTGCATCAGCACGTCTGCTGCTGAAACCCTCATACTTGGCTTTGTTAACTTCAGACTTGATTATTCCAATAATCTGTGGCTGGCCTCTGATCTTCTACTTGCTATAAACTTGAGTTTATCCAAAACTCTGCTGCCAGCATCCTAACTCACATCAAGTCCCATTCTCCCATCAGCCCGTTGTTTTCTGACCTACATTGGCTCCAGGTCCAACAACTCAAATTTAAAATTCTCATGATGTTCAAATCCCTCCATGGCCTCACTCCTCCCTGTCTCTGTAACCTCCTCCAGCCCTACAACCATCCAAGAACTCTGCATTCCTCAATTATGACCACTTGTGCATCCCAAATTACCTTCACCCCGTCATTAGTATCTGTGCTTTCAGCTGTCGAGGTACCAAGCTCTGGGATTCCCTCCTTAAGCAGCCCTGTCTTGATACCTCTCTCTCCTCCTATAAGCTGCTCCTTTGACCACATTTTTGATCACATATCTTAATATTTCCTTATGTGACTCAGTGTTAACTTTTGTCTGTTAATGCTCCTGTGAAATGACTTGGGATTTATTACTAGGTTAAAGGCTCTATATAAATGCAATAAAAACAAGAAATGCTGGAAATACTCAACAGGTCTGGCAGCATCTGTGCAGAGAGAAGCAGAGTTAACGTTTCAGGTCAGAGATCCTTCTTCAGAACTGACAAATATTAGAAATGTAAAAGGTTTTAAGCAAGTAAAGTGGGGGTGGGGCAAGAGATAACAAAGGTGAAGGTGTTGGTAGGACAGGGTCACAGAGAATAACTGACCAGAAGGTCATGGAACAAAGGCGAATGGTATGTTAATGGTGTGCTGAAAGACAAAGCGTTAGTACAGAGAGGGTGTGAATGACTGTAAAGCACAGAGCACTCCAAGCACAAACATAAAAAAACACATTAAAAAAACCAAAACAGTGGGTAAGCACAATGGAAACAAACTAAACAAACTGAAAAACCTAAAATAAAATAACCAAATAAAAAAGGAAAAAGAAAAAATAGCTAAGCATAAAAAGGAGGACTTATCATGCTCTGAAATTATTGAACTCAATGTTCAGTCCGGCAGGCTGTAGTGTGCCTAATCGGTAAATGAGATGCTGTTCCTCGAGCTTGCGTTGATGTTTGTTGGAACACTGCAGCAATCCCAAGACAGAGATGTGAGCATGAGAGCAGGGGGGAGTGTTGAAATGGCAAGCAACCGGAAGCTCGGGGTCATGCTTATGGACTGAGCAGAGGTGTTCTGCAAAGCAGTCACCCAGTCTGCGTTTGGTCTCCCCAATGTAGAGGAGACCACATTGTAAGCAGCGAATACAGTATACTAAATTGAAAGAAGTACAAGTAAATCGCTGCTTTACCTGAAAGGAGTGTTTGGGGCCTGGGATAGTGAGGAGAGAGGAGGTAACTGGGGAGGTATTACACCACCTGCACCTCCTATATAAATGCAAGATGTTTTTGTTCCATCTATGGTAAATTCAGAAAGCCAATCATTTCACAGTTGCAGTTGCACCTAAACAATCAGGAAGTGAGGCAAAAACCAAACATAGTAATTACCCATTTCTTCTCGCAACACATTATTTGTGGCCATGCTGTCAGTTTTAGATAGCTGTTGTTGCTAAAGCCTGGCCTAACTGTACTTGGTGAGTGTCACTTTTTCAAATTCAGAATATGCATTGTGGCTTCAGTTAAATGAGTGCCTACCCTTGCCTTCCCCTGCCCCAAGGACTGGCTAAATTTGTGTTTCTGGTCCATAGATGTAAGACATTAAGTGCCATGTTGTAACTATATCAGAATATGAAGATTAACATTAGTGCTTAATGTCACCTTCCAAACCTGCAACCTCTACAAACTAGAATGACAAGGGCAGCAAATGCATGGGAACACCACCACCTGCAAGTTCCCCTCTAAGTCACACACCATCCTGACTTGGAAATATATCGCCGTTCCTTCACTGTCGCGGGGTCAAAATCCTGGAACTCCCTTCCTAACAGCACTGTGGGTGTACCTACCTCACTTGGACTGCAGCGGCTCAAGAAGGCAGCTCACCACCACCTTCTCAAGGGCAATTAGGGATGGGCAATAAATGCTGGCCTGGCCAGCGATGCCCACATCCCATGAATGAATAAAAAAAAGCTTCTGTTGGTATGCTACTATAGCCTGAGAAAATATTTTCCTAAACCAGTTCTAAACTGGCTTGTGAATTCATTATACCATCGATTTCTATATCAGAGACCAGAATACTTGGCTAAAAATATCATGCAATAGAATGGAGGTCATCATCTTTTGTATATTGAGGCAAATTCTGCAGTGACCTTTTGGATATTCTAACAAATGTGCTCAGCTATAACTAGGACATGGCCAACAACAAGAATTCTCATTATTGGGCTGAAAAGCTTGTGTAACCAATATGTGATTTTATTGAAGTGTGAGTGAACAGATTTGCTTCATTGATTTATAGAATAAATTTCCAGACCAGAGAGGCTAAATGAAACAGAAAATGCACTAGGCAGCAACTCCATCATAGTTGTATCATGTGACTACCAGCACTGTAGAAGATGAATTTGATGGACCTTCATGTTTTATTGCCTAGCAATTCCTATATTCCTATTTTCCTAGGTAGTATAGGCTGGTAACCTAATTTTAAATGATTCAGGTGTTTTCTAAAATGTTGCAATATATTTGTGGCTGATGTTAAGGTGTGTTTAAATTGCGAAATTAGAATTGTATAAACAGACAGAATCTCGTACTAACTTCAGAGAACAGACCGCGAATGCAGTTTAAGATGTTTTCCCCACTTCTGCTGAAGACTCTGAGTCAGTGGTTGTGGGTTCAGGCTCCACTCCAGAAACTTGAGCACGTAATCCAGACTGTGCACTACTGAGGGAATGCTGCACTTTCGGACGTGCTGTCTTTCAGATCAGACATTAAACTGAATCAGCCCTCTCAGGTGGACACAATAGATCTCATAGTACTGTTTTGAAGATAAATGGGGGAATTTCCCCAATGCCCTTGCCAATGTTCATTCCTCAGTCAACACCTAACACAGATGATATTGTTAGCTATTTCATTGCTGTTTGTGGGAACTTGCTGTGCACAAACTAGCTGCTGCATTTAACTACATTAAAACAGTGACTACATTTCGAAAGTATTTTATTGGCTGCAAAATCATCTGGGGACATCCTGAGGTTGTTACAGCTGCCATATAAATGCAAGTTTTCTTTCTGTCTGATATCTGCTGATGTTACCTCCGAGCAATTTGGAGGCGAAGGGTTCCAATAACTTTTTTTTAACAGAACACTATAAAAAAAGGCAATAATGCTAGAATACTTTATTAGGATGTTTGATCATCACCATAAATTCTCCCTATCACTATCAATGCTAGTAACAGATCTGTAACAGTGGTAAGCCACCCATGGGTTATATAATTTGAAATGCTCGTTTCAGACACATTCTGGGTTTGAAAGGACAAAACCTGGAATATGTTAAGATTTTGGAGTATGTGTGTCCAACCTCATTCGCATTACTGTGTTTATTTCTGGGCACCATGCTAAATAAAGGACATACATAGAGCCATCGAGGCAATAACAGCGCAAAAGGAAGCCATTTGGCCCACCGAGTCCATGCTGACTCTCTGTAGAGCCATTCAATCAGTTCCATTCCCCCACTCTATCCCCGTAACCCTGTAAATTTATTTCCCTCAAGTGCCCATCCAAATTCCTTTTGAAGCCATTTATCATCTTCGCTTCCACCACCCTCGTAGGCAGCGAGTTCCTGGTCATTACCACTCGCTGCGTAAAAAAGTTCTTCTTCACATCTGGCCTGCATCTTCTATCCAAAACCTTATTTCTGTATCCTCTAGTCCATGTACCATCAGCTAATTGGAGGCTTATGGAAAATACCCAGTAACAAAATCATACCTTTCTTCCTTCTCAACTGTAACCAAATGGACTCTGTCCTTGCCCCCTCAAGGACATCCTCTCTTTCCAGCACCACAATGTCTTCCCTAATCAGTGCTGCCACCTCACCTCCCTTTTATCTTTCCCTATCTTTTCTGAACACTTGGTATCCTTAAATATTAAGTGCCCAGTCCTCACCATTTTTAGGCCATGTTTCTGTTATTGCCACTACATCATATTCCCACATGGCTATTTGTACTTATAGCTCACCAACATAATTGCCACACTTTGTGTGTTTACATATATGTATTCTAAACCTGTCATTGTATTCCTTGTAGGGCAGGATTTTGTTCTGCCCTTGGTGATGGGCACAGAGTCAGGCGGTGCAAACAAAATGGCAAGGGGCGCCGTTCCCGACATTGCCCAAGCCCCCTGCCGTTTTTTCTCGGGCGGGGAAACCGAGGACTGCCTTCCCACCCAAGGCCAGTTGAGACCCTTAAGTGGCCAATTAATGGCCAATTAAGGGCCTCTTCCCATCTCCACCTCAATTTAGTTTAAGGCAGAGGGGCCCACAACTACATGAAGATGTCGCCCAGTGAAGTTTGGAGTCCCTCCTCTGGGGGCAATCCAGGGCCCCCGGAGGGCTCCCTGGCAACAATGGCCACCTTCCGGGAAGACTCGCCCCCCTCACTAACACCCCCCACAACCTGTCGCCAGGGCCTGCCTGAATGACCCTGGCAACCGCAACGTCACTTACATCTCCCAGGGTCTTCTTCAGTCTTCAACTGCATGGCCTCCTGCAGTACCAGCAGTACCAGCGGTGTTGGTGCTGCCAGTACTGCAGAACTGTCGGCCTTTACAGAGATAACATCCCCGACGGTGGGCAGTTAATTGTGTGCCTGCCAGTAAATAGCAATGGGATCTGACAGAGGGCCGAAGTGGGGTCTCCTATTGCCTTCCGGTCCGCCGGCAGGACACCCTCACCGGAATAAAATCCCCCTTAGTTTGTTCCTATCTAATATGCAACTACTTCTTCTTTAGAACTAGCCAACACTCTCACTCTTTATGCACTTTATTCCTCTTTTCTACTTTTATATGCTAGTCCCCATCCCCTTGCCAATTTAGTTGAAACCCTCCCCAACCACACTAGTGAGCCTCCCCATGAGGACATTGATCCCAGTCCTGTTGAGGTGCAACCCTTCCCTTTTGAATAGGTGTCTCCTGCACCAGAACTCGTCCCAGTGCCCCAAAATTCTGAAGCCCTCCCTCCTGCATCATGCCTCAAGCCACGTATTGATCCTCCCTATTTTTCTATCTCTAATCTCACTAGCACTGGGAGTAATCCAGAGATTACTACCTTCAAGGTCCTATTCTTTAACTTCTTCCCAGGCTCCTGAAAGTCTGACTGTAGGACCTCAATAACTACCCTCCCTATGTCGTTGGTACCATCGATTATTTTTTTCTCCTCAAACCTGACCCATCCACTCCATCGAGCTCTGATTATCCCCATCAATCTCTCTCAGCTCTTGCTCTTGGATTCCATCTGTCAGAAATGGAGCAGAAAAGAGCAACAGGACTGATTCCAAGTGTGAAAAGGATCAGTCATAAGGTAAGATTAGCGAAGTTATATTTTAGCAGTCTGGAGAGAACAGATGACCTCACTCTACAATCTACTCCCAATAATTGGAAGTCATTTATTTTCACCCAAAATGTTTTAAATATCCAGTAATTTGAATTAAGCAATATAAATATAATAGCAAAGTGGAAATTTGCTGCCAAAAATATTGAATTAAGAACACAGGAACACATGTAATTTAGTAGAATTAAGTGACTTTGAATTAAGAGCTACTGCACCTGTTAGATAGGGTAAACCTAGACTTCAAAGTAGGACAGGCTGGTAGGAGCAGAAGACAAACGTCTGGAAGAGTGAAAAATACATTTGAAACAGATATCATGAAGGACCTCTTTAGAACAGGTGATAATTTTCGGAATAAATTTCCCAGACAGGGTGTTAGAGAACAGAAACACTGGGAGCATTCAAACTCCAGTGGCATTATAGACTGTGGAGTTGAAAAAAAAACAAAGACTCGCATTTATAATTTATAATTTATCTGTCTCAGGTGGATGTAAAAGATCCCATGGCACTATTTTGAAGAATTGTAAGGATGTTCTTCTCACAGCCCTGGCCAATATTTATCCCTCAGCCAGCACCTAAAATAAGATAATCTGATCATTATCACATTGTTGTTTGTGGAATCTTGCTGTGCACAAAATGGCTGCAGCATTCCCTACATTAGAGCGGTGACTACACTTCAAAAAAACTAAATTGGATGCATAAATGATTAATAATTTGCCAGTAAAAGTTAAGCAGGCAATTGAAATATATATGATACCGATACGAATAAAATGTATTGAATAAAACATTAACCTGAGGCCTGTGGACATGAAAAAAAAGGACTGACACATTTTTGAAGAAGAGCAGGGGTGTTCTCCTAGTGTCCTGACCAACATTCATCACTAAAAAGAACACTACCAAGAAACAGACTTTTTGGATATTGTTATGATCAGATGAGGAGAGGTTGAAGGGCTCTCCTCTTTTCCCTCTTCTTGCTTGACCACAGCAGTCTTATTTCTTTTAGAAGTGGATATACTTGCCAATTTAGTGAGTGTTTAACTGTTTATGCACTGTGATCATAAAAAGAACCATTCAGACAGGTTTTCTTGAGTTTAACAAAGAAAGACATTAGCTTTATTGTACTTAAACCGATCCAAGTAAAATAAAAATATGCACTCCAACTTTCACACACACACACACACACACACACAAATAGGTTACAGAGTGGGGAAGGATAGATTGGTTGAATTAGAGACCAGAGACATAAAAGGTGTATAAAGTTTGTGAAGGTGGGTAACTCTGCTGGCTTCAGGCTTAATTCGGTGGTCCTGCAACTTTCCTTTGGTGATCCTGAGTCTTGCAATTTGAAGATGTGGAAGGCTGATTCAGTGGTTCTCCTGAAGACAGCAATGCAACTGATTTCCTTCAAGGAGTCTCTGGCTGCAGCAGGGGAGTCCCAGGGTAGTCACAGTCAGCAAGTAGGGTTTGAAGCTTGCAAGGTGGATTGGAGAGCGAGAAAGGAAGAAGGGACCCCACTCGAGTCTTCTTTCTTCAATGTCTGGCTACTTGTCTCTCTGCTGCAGAGAAAACATCAGCTTCAGCACACGGAGGGTGGGCCTGTCAAATGACAGTCAACCAGTGATTCAACCATGGTGGTTACTAGTGTGTATTCCCTCTTGCAACATAATCAGTCCATGTCTAGGAATTCACTTCTCATAGCTAGGGTACCATTGTTCAAGTGATTAAGCTTGAGTGGTTCATCTCTACCAGTTGAATATTCAGGTAATGGCCTTGACACCTTGCTAATGGGAACAGGATAAATGGTTCACTCAGATTCCCCAGGTTATTGTCTTTGATGTATCTGTTCTCCATTTCAATGCATTGGAATGTGGAAAGTACAGTGGTGCAAATTAGGGTGGCCATCTTTAGCTGCCAGCATCGAGTCACCTCTTATTTGTTTTTTTTCATTCAATTCAGGTTTGCAGCCGGTGGATTAAAAATCATTATTTGACATAGCACGTTTTCGTGATAGGTATGACGGTTGATCACAGACTCTTCATCCAAACAGCCATGACTTAACCAATTAAGGCAACAGAAGACTTGATTAATAAGTTCAGAGCATTTATTGAAAGTAAAATAATACGTAACATTTGGAAGTAGAATTATACTTAACAAACCTGGGAATGTAACTTTATAGTTCTGACAGGTGCGCTTCCTGGCCGAGTATTGGTCGAAGAGTGATGCGGTCCTCTCTTTTAGGTCTTGATCCCTCGTCAGGTGGCGAACTCTTTTAACTGTTTGTCTGTGGTTCTACCTCCAAAGTCTTCTGTTGTTTCTGTGCAACAAAGCATTGTGGATCATGGTTTATATACCTTTTTGGCCATCAGACCAGCTTGTAGTTTGCCCGATGGTTGGTCCAGGCCCTGTGATGTTGGTTACCACCCTACTCTAACTGGAGTTTAATCGATAAAATATTTGCCAATGATTACAAAAAAACCAAGAAGGGTTCTATTCATTATGGTTATTATCTCCTTAAGCTGATATAGACTGTATGAAATTTGTACAGAAATAGACTCTTTGTTAGCCAAGCTATTGAATGTTATCAGAGCTCAATGCTTTCCTGCTGACTTTGTATTACAAAATCACAGAATTGTTACAGTGCAGAAGGAGGCCATTTGGCCCATCATGTCCACACTGGCTCTCTGAAAGAGCAATTCCCTCAGTTCCATTCCCCCGTCTTCTCCCCGCAACCCTGCACATTCTTCCTTTTCATATAACTGTCTAATTCCCTTTCGAATGCTTCAATTGAACCTGCCTCCACCATGTTCTCAGGCAGCACATTCCAGACCTTAACCACTCGCTGCCTGAAAAAGTTTTTTCTCATGTCACTTTTGCTTCTCTTACCAAATACTTTAAATCTGTGCTCTCTCGTTCTCTGTCCTTTCATGAGTGGGAACAGTTTCTCTCTATCTACTCTGTCTAGACCACTCATGATTTTGAATACCTCTATGAAATCACCTCTCTGTTCTCCAAGGAAAACAGTCCCAACTTCTCCAATTTATCTTCAAAACTGAAATTTCTCATCCCTGGAACCATTCTCGTGAATCTTTTCTGTACTCTCACCAATGCCCTCACATCCTTCCTAAAGTGCAGTGCCCAGAACTGGGCGTAATGCTCCAGCTGAGGCCGAACTAGTATCTTATACAAGTTCAGCATAACTTCCTTCCTCTTGTACTCTATGCTCCTATTAATAAATCCCAGGATACTGTATGCTTTATTAACCGCTCTCTCAATCTGTCCTGCCACCTTCAATGACTTATGTACATATACGCCTAGGTCCCTCTGCTCCTGCACCCGCTTTAGAATTGTACCCTTTATTCGATAATGTCTCTCCATGTTCTTCCGACCAAAATGACTCACTTCACATTTCTCTGCATTGAACTTCATTTGCCACCTGTCTGCCCATTCCACCAACTTGTCTGTGTCCTTTTGAAGTTCTGCACTATCCTCCTCACAGTTCACAATGCTTCCGAGTTTCGTATCTTCTGAAAACTTTGAAATTTTGCCCTGTACACCAAGGTCTAGGTCATTTACACTAGTTCACAGCACAGACACGGTGGGCTGAATGGCCTCATTCAGTGCTATAATTTTTCTATGGTTCTATTAATATATATCAGGAAAAGCAAGGGTCACAACACTGATCCATGGGGAACTCCACTACAAACCCTCTTCTAGCCCAATAAACATCCATTAACCACTACTCTTTGTTTCCTGCCACTCAGCCAATTTTGTATCCATGTTGCTACCGTCCCTTTTATTACATGAGCTACATGTTTGCTCACAAGTCTGTTGTGTGAGTTACAGAACAGATTCCACTGACACTGAACTTTCCTCACAAGCTTAGAAACTTAGTTTTTTTTATTCTTTCATGGGATGTGGGCGTCGCTGGCAAGGCTAGTGTTTGTTGCCCATCCCTAATTGCTCTTGGCCTGAGTGGTTTGCTAGGCCATTTCAGAGGGCATTTTAATAGTCAGCCACATTGCTTTTGGTCTGGAGTCACATGTAGGCCAGACTAGGTAAGGACGGCAGATTTCCTTCCCTAAAGAACATTAGTGAACCAGATGGGTTTTTACAACAATCGACAATGGTTTCATGGTCACCATTAAACTAGCTTTTTAATTCCAGATTTATTAATTGAATTCAAATTTCACCATCTGCCATGTAAAGGGGCAGGCGCCCAACTTGCGGGCAAGGTAATTTTTGTGAACTTTTACTATTGCAAAGTATCTGGAAGTGCTCTGTTGTGGGTTTTTTTTTTGGAGGTTTTGTGGTGAGTTCCTGGATTTGCCAGGGAGTGTTGCTGCATCCTCACTGGGAGGGCAGAGAATCTGGTGCCCTGTCCACACAAAGACTGCAACAGATATGGGAGCAGCAGTGGCAGTGCGTCTGGGTCTGCAGCATGACAGGGAGATGGAGCAGAGGCTGCGAACAGGGCGAGCTCTGCATGATGCCCTCTGCCAACTTGGAGGCGGACACTCCATGCTCCTTGACAGGGAGAGGAGGCTGTCTGACAGCCAAGCCAATGCACCCAGGATCTCAGTCTGCATGACCATCAGCCTTCTCCTGTATGCCACCCTATCTGGGTCCTTATCTGAGTTCCCTGCAGCAGAACCCAGCTGCAACCTTGACCTCTGGTGAGCTGGCAACAAACCATCCTTTACCCCTAGCCTGGTTGCAGCCCACTTGTGCCCAGGCAGCAGTCCACTTACGCCCAGTGATTCACCACATGCTGATCCCAACTCTGTACTAGCCTCTAAAATTCTTGAAGTGCCAGTGTCTGAGCTGGTGACTGCGAGTGTCAGATCAAGTGACAGGGTTTCTTCATCAGTGCTGTGATGGAAGCCATGGTTGCAAAGCTTGTTTTTTTCTTAGACCCTAACTGAGAGGGAAACTAGAATTGAAACAGAAACGGAAACCAAAACTGAAACAGAAGCTGGAAAAACAACTTCAGGTTTCCATGGAAACTGACACTGGTTAGAACCAGATGAAAGGAGGCAGAGTCCTCCCCAGATCAGGCAGACCAGGCAGGAGTGGAGCGCAGGCAAGCAGAAGAAAGTGAAAATTTAATCCAGGAGCTGTTTCTGTTACTTAAAGCAGCCAACTAACCAGACCCGACCAGACAGTGCACAGGTTGTCACTGAAGGACTTGGATAAAGGAAAGACTGGTAAATCCACACCATCAAGACTGTCATGAGCAGAGCTTAGAAAGTTCTGGAGAAGTGCGTCTTGTGGTAAAGACCGCACCCGTGGAGTTCGGATTGAGAGGGAACTGCTGTCTGAAGAAGAACAGCAGCTAAATCCTTGAAGAAAGGAGCTGAAAATCCACCTTGGGAACTTCAGGGTTGTGAAGAACTGCGTGACTGTAATTTTTGTCAGATATGCTGGGTGGACTGGCCAGTGAAACTGTGAGACCCATCTCGGTTGTATCTGATTATCTTTTCCTTTGGCCTCCTTGTCTTGAGAGACAATGGGTAAGCGCCTGGAGGTGGTCAGTGGTGTGTGAAGCAGCACCTGGAGTGGCTATAAAGGCCAATTCGAGAGTGACAGGCTCTTCCACAGGTGCTGCAGATAAAATTGGTTGTCGGGGCTGTTACACAGTTGGCTCTCCCCTTGCGCTTCTGTCTTTTTTCCTGCCAACTGCGCTAAGTCTCTTCGACTCGCCACGCTTTCGCCCCGCCTTTATAGTTGCCTGCCAGCTCTGGCGATCGCTGGCAACTGACTCCCACGACTTGTGATCAATGTCACAGGACTTCATGTCGCATTTGCAGACGTCTTTAAAGCAGAGACATGGACGGCCGGTGGGTCTGATACCAGTGGCGAGCTCGCTGTACAATGCGTCTTTGGGAATCCTGCCATCTTCCATGCGGCTCACATGGACAAGCCATCTCAGGCGCCACTGGCTTAGTAGGGTGTATAAGCTGGGGATGTTGGCCGCCTCGAGGACTTCTGTGTTGGAGATACGGTCCTGCCACCTGATGCCAAGAATTCTCCGGAGGCAGCGAAGATGGAATGAATTGAGACGTTGCTCTTGGCTGACGTACGTTGTCCAGACCTCGCTGCCATAGAGCAAGGTACTGAGGACACAGGCTTGATACACTTGGACTTTTGTGTTCTGTGTCAGTGCGCCATTTTCCCACACTTTCTTGGCCAGTCTGGACATAAGCAGAGGAAGACTTTCCCATGCGCTTGTTTAATTCTGCATCGAGAGACAGGTTACTGGTGATAGTTGAGCCTCGGTAGGTGAACTCTTGAACCACTTCCAGAGTTTGGTCGCCGATATTGATAGATGGGGCATTTCTGACATCTTGTCCCATGATGTTCATTTTCTTGAGGCTGATGGTTAGGCCAAATTCATTGCAGGCAGCCGCAATCCTGTCGATGAGTCTCTGCAGACACTCTTCAGTGTTAGATGTTAATGCAGCATTGTCAGCAAAGAGGAGTTCCCTGATGAGGACTTTCCGTACTTTGGTCTTCGCTTTTAGACGGGCAAGGTTGAACAACCTGCCATCTGATCTTGTGTGGAGGAAAATTCCTTCTTCTGAGGACTTGAATGCATGTGAGAGCAGCAGGGAGAAGAAGATCCCAAACAGTGTGGGTGCGAGAACACAGCCCTGTTTCACGCCACTCAGGATTGGAAAAGGGTCTGATGAGGCACCGCTATGCTGAATTGTGCCTTTCATATTGTCATGGAATGAGGTGATGATACTTAGTAGCTGATAGTTAAGGCGTAATTTGTAATATATATATTGACCGTGTTCTGTCTGTTGCTTCATGTTTAATTTATGTTGGTTTTGGTTTGAGTGTTAAAGTAATGTTTATTAAAGTGAAATCTTTTCCATTTGGTTTTGGTTTCCTAAATTGGGGTCAGTTGATGGATTAGATCTTTTTAGTTTGTTGGTGATCTCCACGGGGATCATAACAGTGCCGTGTTGTTGCTCTCTTTCTTCCTCCTTGGGGCACTGTGGCAGGGCAGGCAGCAGTTCTTCAGTGTCTGAAAGCAGGACTTCAGAAAGGGAAGGAGTGTGTGAGTGAAGTGGGGGTGAGGTGTAAAGCAAGAGGTCACACCATCGGCAACTTTCTCATCATGCCAGATAACAGGATGAGGGTGTGCTAGGAATTGAAAAGGGGTGTAAGGCAGGAACATACCATCATCCTCAATGTTCTCAGCAATTCCGGATGACACAGACTCTGTCGCAGCGAACCATCTCCTCCATAGAGCTCAGGAGATACAGGCGTCCTAGTCTTCTGCCAGCTCTGCTCGGCTTCATTCTATTGTGTGCCACCTTGTCCTGCAATAGAGAAGGCAGAAGGTCAATGGCTGTGTAACACTGTGCTTGGTGGTCTGTTTACCGTAGCTGAATAGCCAGGGTTATATGGAAGCAGCGAGAGGTGGGTGTGAGGCTGGCAGGATTGGTAGATGTGTGAGGGTGAGGTGGAGTATCTGAATGTTAGGCATGAGTTCTGAGTGCCAGGGGTTGCTGCTGGATGAGTGATGGGTGTGTGGCAGAGTGAGAGATTGGTGGTGTGGTGGGTAGGAGAGGTCATATGAAGATGCATTCACAGACCTTGACCACCCACATTAGACTTCTGCTGCCAGGTCCTTGGGTCCAGATGTCAGTAATTGACCTCCCTGGCTTCCTGCTCTTACTTCTGAGGGGTGCTTGAGGGTCTCCTGGCCCCCCACTGAACCATTTCATCGCTCCTCCTGCCCATTTCTACCACTAATGAGTCCAGCGCCACATCTGTCACCCTGGAACACTCTCTCTGACCTGTGTTCCATTTTCCATGTTTTAAATTGAAGCAATATTATTCACTATAGCTTCCCTTTAAGAGGAACAGATTGCCTTTAAGAAGAACAGGTTGGCTGCAGTATGTTCTATTAGCACAAAACTGATCGGTCATCTGAGCTGAGCACTCAGGCAGCTGGCAGTGCAAAGAGGCAGCCACAAGTGAGGCAGACACTCGGCCCCATACTACAATCATGGTAATGAGGTGGGAGCACCAAATTTACATGCTGCCCACATCCAATGGAACCAATGCTGACAGGTCACGAATCAACAAGCGTGAAATCCCATCTGACTTTGCAGTAGATGCTTTAGGTCTGGGATGAGATATAACTTCTTCACAATACAACTTTATGTCATGTTTCCTCTCTGGCTTAATCCATGCCTGCTTGAAGACCTTACTGCCTAAAAACGCAAATAGTTTATCGGTTGAACAACTCAAATTGTTCTTGCCAACTGAAGGACGAGTTTTAAATCAGGATTTAACTAAAGAATCCTCAGCTTAAAATCAAACTAACAACAAAACTCCTCAGAATCACTTGTTACAAATATGACAGAACACAAGTAGACTTGGTTCTCTGTTTATTTATTATAGTCTGATGCGATACAAACTTTATCAAGAGCTGTCTGTAGTCCTGATTAAAGAGTATTAGTTCATCTGAAGAATCTATTAATGTGCAATAGGAGGAAGGAAAGTAAATTAAATTCTCCATTGAAATTATTTCCCATCCTACTGTACTAATTTCACTCGGCATCTCTGATGTGGCCTGGCTGAGGATAAAGTCAGTTCATGCCAAATTTTATTCCCAATAATTAACCCATTTCAGAGAAAACTGATATTCTCTGATAGCAATATCCCTCCACATACCATGCACATTGAAGGTTATTAGGCATTTGTCCTGCTTTTGCTGATACAGCAGTTGTAAACTTGTCTTCAAGAAGCCATTGCATTCCTGAGCAATGTTCAATTCCTGTTCAATTTTTGTATCAATTGTTAGTATGGTAAATTGTGACAAGGACTCTAGAAAGCCTCAGGTAATGGAATGGACAGGTAGGTGGCCAATGCAGTTCATTGTGGAAAAGCATGTGAAATAAAGCTATTTTGAAGTGAGAATGGAGAAAGGAAAATAAACAGAAAAAATTTACTTGGAGTGGCAGTGCAAATCATTTTGGTGGGCAGATACACAGGTCATAAAAAAGGAAAAGGGAAACTGGACATGGGAGTTCAGCTACATCGACATAACGTCTTGAACAGACACAAAAAATAATCAAAAAAGTGAATGGAATGCTCAACTTTATATCTAGAGGACTACAATACAAGGGATTCATACTTCAGTTATACAAAGTTCTGGTTAGACCACACCTGGAGTACTGTGAGCTGTTCTGGGCATCACACCTTAGGAAGACTATATTAGCATTGGAAGGGGTGCAGCATTGGTTTGCCAGAATGATACCTCGACTCCAGGGGTTAACTTACAAGAAGAGATTACACAAACTATGGTTCTGTTCCCTGGAATTTAGAAGATTAAGGGGTGATTTGATTAAAATTTTCAAGATATTAACGGGAACAGATCGGGTAGATAGAGAGAAACTATTTCCGCTGGTTTAGGAGTCTAGAACTAGGGGACATAGACTAAAAATTAGAGCCTGTCCTTTCAGGGGTGAAATTAGGAAATATTTCTACTCACAAAGGGTGGTAGAATTTGGAACTCCCTTCCACAAACGCAATTGATGCTAGATTCATTGTTCATTTTAAAACTCAGAATGATAGATTTTTATTAGTAAAAGGTATTAAGGGATATGGGGCAAAGATGGGTACATGGAGTTAAGTTATGGATCAGCCATTGATCTCATTGAATGGCAGAACAGGCTTGAAGGGAAAAATGGCCAGCTCCTGTTCCTATTCTCCTATATCCTATGTTCCATTGGAGTCTCTTGGATATTGGAGTCCAAATCCTCAATTGCAGATTTGTAAACATTCATGAGAGATAATACCACTGTTTTCAGTACCGTTACCACTGAGGTCTCCACTACCAGTTGCCACATGCTCTGTAGTGGATTGCAGTGCCAAACAACCTTCATGCACAATTACATGGATACTAATGAACTCCTCTACATTTGTCACCATACCGTGCAGAGTCCTTTGAGCAGCTTCAAAATTATGTTATAAGATCTCAGTCTCAATCTCAGATAGCAACATTAATTTATATGCAAGCCACATGAGGAATGAATCCCTGGTGTTATGGCCACTTGGTGTGACATGGGTGGTTCCCACTGCTCAACTCTCCACTTGACCTCAGCAAGTGTATTTGTGTTAAGAGTTTAGCCCCTTGGTGTTTTATGTTTCAAGTAAACGGACAGTGACAGGTTTTCTTGTAGGTTTTAAAAAACAGAAAATCAATTGTTTATTGATCAGTATGCCTTATCCCAAAATTGTCTCAACCTCATACACCCTCACTCACACACACAAGAAACAGATAGAGAAGGGAAAGAGGTAGATGGGTTTTAGTGGGGGAGGGGCGGGGAAGGGTTACAATAAACCTGTTGAATTCTCTTGAGACTTAAGTTCCAGATAGTTGCAGGCCTGAGATGATTGTAGATTTCTCTCTTGATTGCAGGTTCTGTTGAAGATGATGGGTCTCTCTGCTGTATAATGTAGATGTTGGATTTTTCAGCAGGGTATGTGCTTTCTGGCTTGCTGGAATGCCAGCTGTTACAAGTAGCTTCACCTTCTGGGTCAGTCTCTCTCTCTCTGGCTGTCTTTTTTAAGGAAAAACTGTGTCACTTCTCACCTTCTGTTAGGAGACACTCTGGCTTCTACCCTTGGTGATCACACAATGGCCCAGGGTGTGGCTATTTCACACTTTTTTTTAGAAGAAGACATTCAATTCTGGAATGTTTTTAGAATAGATGTAAGGTAGGTTTCAATAGTGCCTTTTGGTTTTGAAGATTTGTCCTTTGTCTTTGTCAGACTGAATACACAAAAGGCTAATCCCATTTTCTTTGGTGGTCATTTTGGAACTTTGTTCATCTTTTAAAATAAAGGTTCATTTTTTAAGGACAATGTCTGTTTCATCATAATTCTTCAGAGTTAGTCCGTGAATGTTGTATCATTGCACCTCCAATGTGCGTGATACTGGGCTCTTCAATTGAGGAAGGCTGTGAGGTGTCCCTTTGGTCAGCAACATCATGCTCCTCCACTGCCATCTTACCTGATATCTTTTGTTCATGCTTTGTCATTCATCAAGAGCACCTTCTCAAGCTCACCACCTAAATGCCACCTGGACTGAGGATTGGAAGTGAGTAGTGGTATTCCAGGGTTCAGTTCTGGAACCTCTTTTTTTGGGGGGATTTATAGCTGGAGTGCGTGGTAACTAAATTTGCAGATGGTACTAAATTAGGAAACACAATAAATAATTCTGAAGACCAAAGGAAGCTACAAGGGGATATTGACTGATAAGATGGTGGAATCGACAAACTAAATGGCAGGTGAAGTGCAATATCAATAAATGTGAGCTGGTACATTTTAATTTTAAAAAATTAATAATTATACTTTAACAGTTGGTTCATGTGGAAGAAGAAGACATTAAAAGGAGCATCTCAAGTGGATAAGACCGTTAAAAAGGTAATGAAATATTGTATTTTATGGCCAAAAATATAGAATATAAAAGCTTTGGCTGCACACTATAGGGAGATAGTGAGGCAATACAGGGAGTTCAGCACAGATTCACTTGGTTGCTATCTGGAAGAGGAAATACAAAACAAAGAAAGATTTGAAAAATTTAAACTCTTCTCGTTAGAAAAGAAGAGATGAAGGTGTGATTTGATAGACATGTTTAAAATCATGAAGAGATGGGAGATAGAGGAAATATTTCCTCTAGTAGGAGAATCCAGAACAAGAGGGCATAATCTTAAAATTCAAGGTAAGCCATCTAGGAGTGAAATCAGGGAACACTTTTTCATGCAAAGGATGGTGAGTATTTGAAACACTCTTCCCAAAAGGCTGAGGATGCTGAGTAAATTGACATTTTCACGACTGCGATTGCTAGATTTTTCTTAGCTAAAGGTATTATGGGATTTTAAATAAAAACAGTTAAATGGAGTTGTGGTACAGATCAGCCATAATATGAATGAACGGCGGAACATACTCCAGGAGTTGATTGTCCTATTCCTGTTCCTACCATCCTATGAGATTGTAGATAGAATGACACTGTTTCCAATGATTGAGAGTTCTAGAACATTGGTGTAAGATTAAATGTAACAGATTTAAAATGGAGAGCAGGAGAAATATCTTTACACTGTGAAACCATGGAATGCATAACTGGAGTCGATTGAAGCAGGTCAGCATTTAAAAATAAGTTAGTTGAAGGAAAGAAGAATAAAAGCATACTGGAACAGTGTAGACACTTGGAGTTAAGACTACAACTCATGTGAAGCATAAACAACAGCACAGCCTGGTTTGGCCAAAAGGCATGTTTGCATCATGTAATTTCTATGTAATGGGTGTTTTAAGTAACACCAGATGCTATGAGATGGTGACTACTTCTATGGCAATGGGGGACAACTGTAGAAACAGAGGCTTAACATATGTTAGAAAGCAGGCTATAGATTGTACTTGCATGGCAATATATGGTGTTCCTAACTGCTGTGCTGAAGTGTATGCCTATGTTACGGTACATGAGTGAGTAACAGAGGAGAATTAAAAGGGGAAGGATAGTATTAGCCCTCAGCTTGAGGAAGGCATCCTTCTTCATTGTCCCCAGCCACTGTATAATCTTAGTCCCAAAGATTTCCATTGGAACATTTTCAAAGGGACTCAAGGAACCAAGTGTTCCAGCCACATTATTCTGGGGGTAGGAGTGATCGTATGCCTCATGAACTCAGTGCACAACTTGCACACTGGCTCCTGACTACCCTTGTGCTTGTCACCTGCACTGGAACACGCTGAGTGCTTCAGCCTGAGGCTTCCCTGCTCTATTTTCCAGAGCATCTACCATCATAGTATCAGTCCCAGTGAAAAGCAAAACAAAAGTTAGAATGGGAAGGACTGTGGAGATAAACACAAAACCCACTGCACATAATTCCTATTGTTACACCGTGCATATTGGAAAATTTACACCAATGAGTCAATAGAAAATCTGTACTCAGCTAACATCTTCTATAGAAATAAAAGTTGGAAAGCTGATACCTTTAATACCTCATAAAAATCAGTACTGGTGGAATTTAAATAGTCTCCTCACATACTCTGACCTCATTCTGTTTGTTTCTTTTGATAGTTATGTCACTGGGTAAATATTGCACAGCAATTTTGGAATGGAAAAGTAAAGGCAATTTAACACTTAAACTGACAATCCTACATAGAGGCATATTTGCTGTTAAAAACCCAGATCTTCTCAGGTAGATAAAGGTCAAGTTCTTGTAGCAGTCATAGAAATTTAGATTAAAATTCCCCAATGCACTTAATTTACACAATAGGCAATAGAAGTATAAAATGAGCAATATTGATTTATTCTCTTATTGCCTTTTGCGCTGAAAAGTGCATGAATCAATTTTACTCTCAGCGTAAAAACTGTATTTAGAAGCATGCTCTTATACAGGCCTTTTTATTTCAAATATATTCATGTAAGCAAAATATGTTAAATAATACAAATTACAGAAATTTGGTCATCAACTACATCCTAGTTCAAATAGCCACTGGCTCTTCTTCCTTCAAGCCAGCCAAGCATTTTGCAATATTTATAACATGAGAGCACTAAATAGTCTTAAGTATTTTCCAATCATATTTTCCCTGCTGAAAATCCATCGTGATATTCAGCACTTACATGGGTTATTTAATCCTCAATTACAGCATCTATGTTCCATAATTGCAGTGATGTGAGTCACATAGTTCTTGAGCTGTTGTTACAATAGCACTGATTTTTTTTCTATAAGGGCCAAGGCTTCATGCCAGTCTGAGCAGAGTGATTCCAGTTTGGACGTTACCCCAGGGATTCCCCCTTGGCTGCCTGAAATGACCCAATGACATAAAAGAAGAGGCCAGTCATCACATTGAGAGACAAGGGCTGCAAGATTCGGCTCCGTAGCACCAGTAGTTTCGATGCTTTGGGTGCCAGTTTAGAAGAAAAATGGCATTTATACTGCTTCCACCCATTTCTATCTTGGGGTGAGGGTTGGCATGAGTGTTATGTGCATGCACCAGAAGTACGCAGAATAGGCAGATTGAAGTGATTTATGACTTTAACCCCTTATAGGGACTAAACCAAATTAAGTGTACATCCCAAAAAGTCTCCTTTAATTAAGTTCAGACCAGACAGATTCCTACAGACACTTGTTTGGGTCTGAAGAACTGAACTAGTCTTCCCTCAAAGAAAGAAAACTAACAGAGAATATTACTATCTTTTGGATAGCCTATTTTAAAAATAATTAAAGCTGTTATAAATATCCCAGATATTATATGGGTCTGGAAAACTCTCTTCAATAAGTATCACCCCACTTTAGGAGACACAGAGAGGGGGTTGTTGTAGTTGTATACAGAATGCTACATGAGATGATTTATTAACTGTTATCTATTTATTAAAGAGTTAAGAACATAAGAAATAGGAGCAGGAGTAGACCATTTGGTCCCTCAAGCCTGCCCCGCCATTCAATAAGATCATGACTGATCTGCCCCAGACCTCAATTCCTCTTTTGTGCCAGCTCCTCATAGCCCTCAACTCCCTGGTATTTCAAAAATCTATCTACTTCCTCTTTAAATACTTTCAGTGATCTAGCCTCCACAACTCTCTGGGGTAGAGAATTCCAGATATTCACTACCCTCTGAGAGAAGAAATTCCTTTGCATCTCAGTTTTAAATGAGTGTCCCCTTATTCTGTAACTAGTTCAAGATTCCCCCATTAGTGGAAACATCTTCTTAACATCTACCCTGTCAAGCTCCCTCAGAATCTTGTATGTTTCAAATTAATATTTCAAAGTTGAACATGCAATACACTTTAAGTAGCTAAGTATACTACAATATCAAAGATTACTAAGAGATATAAAACATAATCTTATTTCTAAAATAGAATCCAGAAATTCAACCTTGACAATGTTACAGCAAAATATCTTAGAATATCCATCAAAATTTAAAGTAAACTTTTACCTTAAATTCCCCGAGTACTATTAGTTGAGAAGCATTGGAGGAATTCAATACTTCTGTTTTTTTTATTCAAAATTCTCATGTTTATACTGTTTCTAATCTATCATCTTATCTTTTAGAATGTAGGTGTTACCTTTCTGTGTATGTTTTTCCTATTTTTGAGATCTGTGTATGGTAATATCATTAGCTACCAGCCCCACTTAATGTATTTGCTGGAAATTCCCTTCTCTTGAAGTTGTGAGCTTTTATCTGGTCAAAATGTTTGTAATTGGGTTTACTTGGCATCTGTTTTAGTAAATACAATTTCATTTTGTAATTTATTCTCTGTAATTGTCTTTTTATGGTACCTTGTACCATCCTCTTGAGTCAGTCTGTCGATATCACTAACGCTTTCAACTAATTAAGTTTATAGTTGACAGTACTGACCTCACATAAGATATCCCAGTGTGTTTCATCTTCTAATTCCATTGCAGCAGAGACCTTGGAAGACTTTGGAATGGATTTTTTTTAACTTAAAAGGTGTTTCTGGTTCACATTCTATTGCAACAAGGATGTTTATGAGTTTTTAACTCTGCTCTTAAAAGGGGAGATCAGTGAGTCTTGAAAACTGACCATTTATTCAATCTTTAATTCTAAAAGGTACAATGTATTAATTATATCTAAATTCTACCTAATTAAGCCCATTATACCTATGTTTCATCACAAGATCGTGATGTCAGTCAGCGCCTAACACTTGTTTGACACCTGACCTGCCATTTTTGGCCTTGCCGCTTTAGTTAACACCCTCTTTTAAACTTGCACAGCTGAACATGTGTTCAGCAGCACTAGGGAACCACACCAGCGCCATTTGAAGGCATCATCAACAGCTTGCTGTTAAGTTGCTTATTATTTTCTATTGGCTCTTGCTGAGTTTGTGGAAGTACTTGGTGTTTGGAGGCGTTGATAATGGTGAAGTCTGCAGGGAGTGGTGCAGCACATGGGGAAGGTGTTGGCTGTTACTGCAGGGGCTCTGAGCACTTCGCTTGCTCCCAGTCATGGGTTCTATAGTAGCAGTCCCGCTTGGGCTGCAGCATCAGAGGGAGATGGAACAGAGGCAGCAGAAGAAGACAAGCTGCTCATGGAGGGAGGAGGGGGAAGAGAGGTTCTCAACAGGAGGCCTCACCCACCCATGGTTTACCAGGAGCACTTCTACCTGGAGGCCGAAACTGGTGACATAGCTAACAATTCGACATCTATCGTTGCCTCTGGGAGGAGACAGAGACTTTGTACACCAGGAGAGGGGACTTCATTGTCTTCTGTCTAAACAGCAAGAAGCAGGTGGAGCGTGCCGTGACTTTGCCAGGATAGCAGGCTTCCCCATGGTGCAGGGTGCCATCGACAGTATAAATGCGGCTTTGCGGGCACCACACCTCAATGGTGAGATGTACTAAAACCGCAAAAGCTACCACTCATTCAGTGTGCCGTTGGTGTGCGCCCACACACAGCACATTATGCTGGTGAAGCATGATTGGCATTGGGCAACAGGCAATGGGTGTCCACCACTTCCCATTGGCATCAACTCCTCCTCCAGGACATCACAAAACTCCACCACAACCTCCCTGGAGAAACAGTCTTCATAGACATAGGCTCGGATATCTCCATGAAGCTGAGCCTCCAACAGTATACCCTTTGAGCTGAATAACACCTTCTGCAACCAGAATTTAGATTGGGGGCGGCTGTTTGAGGGTAAATCAACATCTGACATGTGGGAGTCTTTCAAATGTCAGTTGATTAGAATCCAGGACCGGCATGTTCCTGTGAGGAAGAAGGATAAGTTTGGCAAGTTTCGGGAACCATGGATAACGAGGGATATTGTGAGCCTAGTCAAAAAGAAAAAGGAAGCATTTCTAAGGGCTAGAAGGCTGGGAACGGACGAAGCCCTTGAGGAATATAAAGAAAGTAGGAAGGAACTTAAGTAAGGAGTCAGGAGGGCTAAAAGGGGTCATGAAAACTCATTGGCAAACAGGATTAAGGAAAAACCCAAGTCTTTTTATTTTATTTTATTTAGAGATACAGCACTGAAACAGGCCCTTCGAGTCTGTGCCAACCATTAACCATCCATTTAAATTAATCCTACATTCCTAACACATCCCCACAATTCCCCTCCCACCTACCGATACAAGGGGCAATTTATAATGGCCAATTTACCTATCAACCTGCAAGTCTTTGGCTGTGGGAGGAAACCAGAGCACCTGGCGAAAGCCCACGCAGCCACAGGGAAAACTTGCAAACTCCGCACAGATAGCACCCAAAATTGAACCCGGGTCGCTGGAGCTGTGAGGCTGCGGTGCTAACCATTGCGCCACTGTGCCGCCCATACATATATAAAGAGCAAGAGGGTAACCAGGGAAAGGGTTGGCCCACTCAAGGACAAGGGAGGGAATCTAAGTGTGGATCCAGAGGAAATGGGCGAGGTACTAAATGAGTACTTTGCATCAGTATTCACCAAAGAGAAGGACTTGGAGGATGATGAGTGTAGGGAAGGGAGTGTAGATAGTCTGGGTCATGTCGTTATCAAAAAGGAGGAGGTGTTGGGTGTCTTGCAAAGCACTAAGGTAGATAAGTCCCCAGGGCCTGATGGGATCTACCCCAGAATACTGAGGGTGGCAAGGGAAGAAATTGCTGGAGCCTTGACAGAAATCTTTGTATCCTCATTGGCTACAGGTGAGGTCCCAGAGGACTGGAGAATAGCCAATGTTGTTCCTTTGTTTAAGAAGGGTAGCAAGGATAATCCAGGAAATTATAGGATTATAGGCCGGTGAGCCTTACGTCAGTGGTAGGGAAATTATTAGAGAGGATACTTCGGGACAGGATTTACTCCCATTTGGAAACAAATGAACTTATTAGTGAGAGGCAGCATGGTTTTGTGAAGGGGAGGTCGTGTCTCACTAACTTGATTGAGTTTTTTGAGGAAGTGACGAAGATGGTTGATGAAGGAAGGGCAGTGGATGTTGTCTATATGGACTTCAGTAAGCCTTTGACAAGGTCTCTCATGGCTGACTGGTAGACAAGGTGAAGTCACATGGGATCAGAGGTGAGCTGGCAAGATGGATACAGAACTGGCTCTGTCATAGAAGACAGAGGGTAGCAGTGGAAGGGTGCTTTTCTGAATGGAGGGATGTGACTAGTGGTGTTCCACAGGGATCAGTGCTGGGACCTTTGCTGTTTGTAGTATATATAAATGATTTGGAGGAAAATGTAGCTGGTCTGATTAGTAAGTTTGCAGACGACACAAAGGTTGGTGGAGTTGCGAATAGTGTTGAGGATTGTCAGAGGATACAGCAGGATATAGATCGGTTGGAGACTTGGGCGGAGAAATGGCAGATGGAGTTTAATCCGGACAAATGTGAGGTAATGCATTTTGGAAGATCTAATGCAGGTGGGAAGTATACAGTAAATGGCAGAACCCTTAGGGGTATTGACAGGCAGAGAGATCTGGGCGTACAGGTCCACAGGTCACTGAAAGTGGCAACGCATGTGGATAAGCTAGTCAAGAAGGCATACGGCATGCTTGCCTTCATCGGTCAGGGCATAGAGTATAAAAATTGGCAAGTCATGCTGCAGCTGTACAGAACCTTAGTTAGGCCACACTTGGAATATTGCATGCAATCCTGGTCACCACACTACCAGAAGGACGTGGAGGCTTTGGAGAGGGTACAGAAGAGATTTACCAGGATGTTGCCTGGTCTGGAGGGTATTAGCTATGAGGAGAGGCTGGATAAACTCTGATTGTTTTCACTGGAACGACGGGGGTGGAGGGGCGACATGATAGAGGTTTACAAAGTTCTGAGTGGCATGGACAGAGTGGATAGTCAGAAGCTTTTTCCCAGGGTGGAAGAGTCAGTTACTAGGGGACATAGGTTTAAGGTGCGAGGGGCAAAGTTTAGAGGGGATGTGCGAGGCAAGTTCTTTACACAGAGGGTGGTGAGTGCTTGGAACTTGCTGCCGGGGGAGGTGGTGGAAGCAGGTACGATAGCGACGTTTAAGAGGCATCTTGACAAATACATGAATAGGATGGGAATAGAGGTATAGGGTCCCCGGAAGTGCAGAAGGTTTTAGTTTAGACAGGCATCAAGATCTGTGCAGGCTTGGAGGGCCGAATGGCCTGTTCCTGTGCTGTACTGTTCTTTGTTCTAGAAGGCTGCCCTCTTTCTCCCATGCACACCAATGGCTTCCTCAACCCACTGGAGCTGCTCTGGCCACTGTACAGGTGCTCCATGTCATTGTATCCCCATCTCTCTGCCACTCTTCTCACTTGCGGAGTCAAACTCTGAAAGCAGTGACCACATAGCCAGATAAAACCTCCACTACAATGAGCCTCTCAAGAACCTTGTCCTGCCTCCAGGAGCTGCTGTGAACCCAGGAAACACCCTTCCACTAACAGCGCTTCACTTTGGCCCCACCCTCTGCAGTGCCTCCAAACTTAATAGTGTCGCTTCTTCAAGACACAGCCTGCAGACAGCTTCACAGTTTGGCTGCCACTTCCCTCTACAACTCAACTATTGCTCAGATCTTTCCTCCTTTGAGTAAGCCAGACTCTGAGCTGCATGCATCCTGCGTCTCACATCTCAATTGGTGGGCGGCAGGACAGCCTGAATCAATCCCATACCGTTTTACTGAGCCCTCCCACCCACCCCCCCCCCCCCCCCTCAAATCCGCCTCAATTCCTGCCACCATGAGGCTGGTAAAACTCTGCCCATTGTTTCATGTCGATGACCTTGATGATTTCTGTTATTAACCCAGATCTCCGTTATTCAACATTCCCACACCTTACCATCCCTCTGTTAGGGACCATCACAGCGTCCTCTTGGCCATAATTCTGAAAGAAAACCCACCACAAAGCAACCATTCCATAGCAGCTTATCCAACAGAACATCCAATACTGTCTACTATATTCAGCTGGTCATCCTTGTGCATTCCTATAGTGTCTTGAAGTGCCTTTGCCTGGTCTAGTGCTCCTACACAGTGCTAGCCCACTAGCTGCAGTATGGCTAGTGGAAGGCTGCTGTCTTACAGTGGAGGAGATTGCAGATGGCCTTGCAGGATGCCTCCCATAGAGCCACTCTGGGCCTTGAGGGTCTGACTTCAGACTGCACCGCCTCAGCATGGGCGACAGCTGTCTGGGCTGGATGACTGATAGGCAACAGCAAGAGCACTGGCAGAGTGGCAGGGGTGGAAGGACAAATGCTATCAGCCTGATAGAGGACAGCAGGTTTGTGCACCACGGCGCCACTGCCACTCCCACAGGGATGGGGAGAGCGGGTGGTGCCTCAGCAATCCGAGTAATCTGTTGGAGGACAGATTGCTGGACTGCTGTGAGACCCTGAAAGTTCCTTTGAGCATCGGTGTCCACAGCCTTGATGGCAGCAGTCTGAGTCTGCATGGCAACAAGCTGAGATTTCATGACCTCAGTCTGAGCTTCCACTGCAGCACTCAGATGTTTGGGTGTCTTCTGCTTGTGCTGCAACGGAAGCTGAGACCTCAGATGCTGCATCATGATTGGGTCCACAATTGTTCTCATAGAATTGGCCACCACTTCCACACTGGAAAGAATGGACTCCAGGCTCTGAGCAAAGCCCTGTGCCAAGTTGGAGCCAGACACCTCCATGCTCCTTGGCAGTGACCACAGGCTTTCTTTCAGGTCTGCCAACGTAATAAGCATCTCTGTCATATGCCCATCAGCCTTTTTCTGTATGCTGTCCCATCAACGTCCTCAACTGAAACCGCTACAGCAGAACCTGTCTGCAATCTTGCCCTCCGGTGAACTGGCACCCATGCAATCCTTTCCCCCTGGCCTAGCTGCAGCCCACTCATACCCAGTGACACACCGCGTGCAAATCCTGCCTCTCTGCTACCCTCTAAAGTTCGCACAATGCCAGTATCTGAGCTGCTGGCTGTGAAGATCAGATCGAGTGACTATGTTCCTTCCTCCTCAGTCTGTTTTCCCTCTAGGCCTTCAGCCTCCTACACCTCTGCCCGACCAGGTGGCAGTTCTTGGCGAGCTGAAAGCATAAAGGCACAAGGGAAGAGTTGGGGTGAGGGAAGGAAGGGAAAGCAAGAGGTGCATGTTTACATCATCTGCAGCTTGTAAATCATAACAGATGGTGGGATGAGGGTGAGTCGGGACTTGAGAAGGTTCATTCGGCGGGAACATAGCCTTGCCACTGGCTGCAGCCTCAGTGACGGCTGCTCCATTATTCCCAGCACCCTCTCCTCCATGGGAGCTAGCACATGCAGCTGTGCCTGCTCCCCGCTGGTTAGCTGCTTCTGCTGCCTACTACAGGCCACCTTGTCCTGCAAAAGACAGGGAAGTGTGTCAGTGAGTGTGGTGCAATATGTTTGGGTGATATGGCTGTCATGGTTGAATAAACAGTGTGTGTGAACTGTGAAATATGAATGTATGACTTCCAGCAATGCTAAGAGTGTGAGGGTGAGGTGAAGTATATGAATATGAGGTTTGAATTGTTGGCAGGTGAGTGACGGGGATGTGGTGAATAGGGCAGCGTGTGAAGCTAGTGGTGCAGTTGGTAGGATATGGCATGTGGCATGTTTTTTGACCTTGACCACTTGATTGAGGTCATTAACTTTGTTCAGTAATACATCCATCAGTTATGACTCTCACCTCTGAGTCAGAAGGTTATGAGTTCAAGACGGAATTTTATGTTGGCCAGGAGGCCCAGCCCACTTGCCAAAAAGTTGGGGGCAAGACCGCCTTCACCAGGCCTAGGGAGCCAAGCCAGGAATTTATGCTCCCCAGGCCATTTATTGGACTTGGGAGGGACTTCCACCTCTCTGAGGCAGGAAGACCCACCTCCAAGAGCTGCCAACCAATCAACGGGCCGGCAGCTTTCAGTCCCAGCAGTGCCACTGGGAGTGGTGGCCAATGCTGGGATTGCACCCAGCCAACAGCAGGCTCGTGGACGTTGGCCCCAGAAAAGAGGTAAGTTCTGGGGCCTCGCTGGGGACAATCGGCCGGGCCCCGGCGAGGCAAAGGTGGTCAGTTGGGGCTTCATGTGGGGGCTTCCATGAGGCACAAGATGCCATCCCCAGGCTGCATGGAGGCCACCAGGTCTTTTGTGGGGCCTAAGGCACCCACCCGCCACTGGTAAAATACCCACGGCAACAGGAGGAGGCCCTTAAGTGGCAGTTAATTGGCCACTTAAGGGCCTTGATTGGCCTGGGGCAGGCAGGTCGTTTCTGCCACCCCACGCAAAATTGCAGTGGGGGTGGGAAGGCGCAGGAACAGCTCCACCCACCCACCCCCCCACCTCCCACCACCTCCCACTCAATTTTACTAGCCCCGTCCGGCCACCAGCCCACTCCTGTGGTGGGGGGAGAGGGGGCATAAAATTCTGGTCCAATTCTCACTTTGGGACTTGAGCACAAAAATCAAGGCTGACACTCCAGTGCAGTAATGAGGGAATGCTGCACTGTTGGAAGTGCTGTCTCTATGTGCCCTCTCAGGTGGTTGTAAAAGATTCCATGGTGTTATTTTGAAGAAGAACAGGGGAGCTATTCCCAGTGTCCTGGTCAATATTTAGCCCTCAATCAACATCCCAAAAAACAGACTATCTGGTCATTATCACATTACTGTTCGTGGGAGCTTGCTGTGTGCAATTTGGCCACTGTGTTTCCTACAGTTTTTTTTATTTGTTCATGGGATGTGGGTGTCACTGACTAGGCCAGTATTTATTGCCTATCCCTAATTGCCCTTGAACCAAACTACTAGGCCATTTCAGAGTCAGCCACATTGCTGTGGGTCTGGAGTCACATGTAGGCCAGACCAAATAAGGACAGCAGATTTCCTACCCTCAAAGACATTAATGAACCTGATGGGTTTTTACAACAATCGACAATGTTTACATTCATCATTAGACTAGCTTTTATTTTAAATTCCTCATTTATTAACTGAATTCAAATTTCACCATCTACCGTGGTGGAATTCGAATCCATGTCCCCAGAGCACTAGCCTGGGCCTCTGGATTACTAGTCCAGTGTTATTACCACTAGGGGAGGTGGTGGCATACTGGTATTGTCACTGGACTAGTAACCCAGAGACCCAGGTATTGCTCTGAGGACTTGGGTTCGAATCCCACCACAGCAGAAAGTGGAATTTGAATTCAATTAATAAATCTGGAATTTAAAGCTAGTCTAATGATGGCCATGAAACCATTGTCGATTGTTGTAAAAACCCATCTGGTTCACTAATGTCCTTTAGGGAAGGAAATCTGCTGTCCTTACCTGGTCTGGCCTACATGTGACTCCAGATCCACAGCAATGTGGCTAACTCTTACATGCCCTCGAAATGGCCTAGCAAGCCACTCAGTTCAAGGGCAATTAGGAATGGGCAATAAATGCTGGTCTGGCCTGCGACGCCCACATCCCATGAAAGAATTTTTTAAAAATGCCACCACCTCCCCAATGATGACTACACTTTGAAACAACTTCATTGCTGTAAAGTGCCTTGAGATGTCCTGGGGTCATGAAAGGCACTATGAATACATGTCTTTTTTTTTCCTTTTGCATCCACATCCTCAAGGCTACCTGTTTCTATTGCTTTCCCCATATGTGTGTGGAGGACCTCCTGGCTCCTGAGGGAAAGGACCTCGTTCCTCCTGTCCAGCTCCTTCACCAAAGCCTCCTGCAAGGTATTTGAGACCCTTGGGGCACACACTCTACCCTGTTGTACCAATTCAGAATTTTCCTCCTGGTCTTCCACTCTTCTTTAAGCAGTTCCAGCCAGAATGCACCTCGCCTTTAAGAGATGCAGTCTGGCTTTAAGGAGTGCAGGCTAGCTTTAAGTGGTGCTAACCTTGCACAGTCTTCGGCCCTCTGCCAAAACCATTATAAGTAGAGGCAGCATGCGAACTTCACTTTGAACAGGCTGGGTGCAATCGTGCATTGTGACCCTTGCGCCCTTTTTTGGGGGGTTGTCCAATTTAGTCCCCACAGACAGTTAGATGACAAAAGCAAAATACTGTGAATGCTGCAAATCTGAAATAAAAACAGAAATAGCTGGAAATACTCAGCAGGTCAGGCAGCAGCTGTGGAGAGAAAAACAGAGTTAACATTTCAGGTCGATGACCTTTCATCAGAACTCTGATCATGGCTGCAGATCATCATGTGGTAGATGGTGCAACTCCTCATTTGTATGTTTGGTGAAACGCAATTTTCTTATGCCCATCTCCTCACTAAGGTCATCATGTGACCTGTGTTTCTTGTATATTCAACTGGGGAGAGATAATATCTGGTCGGACCCATCCTCCTTAAATGCTACCTAACTGTCCTTTGCTCCATCCTGCATCCTTCTCCATGATAATGACACACAAGGGTATACCCATTGAGAACGTCATACCTGCTCACTATGAATGTGGATGAAAATCTCCCAGTGGCCTCACACATTCAGAAGCAGTCTGCAGCTGGTCCAGGTTATGTATAAGTATAATGCCAAAAACGTGCTGCAAAACAATTATTCCCACCTGGAGAAATCATTATATATCCATATCCTTCAGGCTCACAAACTTCTCACTCCACCTATCTCAGCTGATCCTGGCAACAGCTGTACCTTATAACTCTTAGTGTTATGACCAGGTGAGAAAGAGATCTAGGGGTTCCTTTTCAGCCTTCACCTGGTCTTGCTGTAACAGGGTTTTGTTTTTTTAAACACACTGTGTTTTGAGCTCCCCCTTGATGAATCCTTGTTCACTGCTTTCCTGTTATAAGGCAAAGAAATGAGCACAAACAGGCTTTCTTCGGTTTAAAGAAAAAAAGTGAAATTTATTGAAACTTAAGCTTAAACTCTAATTCAGTTAATGCCTACGGATACAAGCCGTGCCCCATGCTAGCATGTATACACAATAGGCTCATGCAAATAGAAACAGAAAAGAGCAGAAGAGAAATAAAGTGAAAAAGTTTGAGACAATCTCTGAGGAGGAGTTTTTATTACTGTGCTTCGAGCTCGCTGTAGTCCTTGATTGAAGATATGGTCTTGCATTTCTTTGGGGCCCAGTATTCTTCTTAAACCTTGTTCACTGTAGGTGACTTTTGTCTCTTGGGGTTCATGTGTCTTCAATGGGTCCTCAGTTCCGTGAGAAAGAGATGGAAGCAGATAGGAGAGGCTGCAGCAAGCCAGCCATGAGAGGTTTTTGTTCAAATTCTGTGTGGCAGGTTCAAAAACAACCTCCAACAAACAGTTAGCCATGTCACTAAACTGGTCTGACCATGTCTGTTTATGTATTCG